>NC_089583.1:31541639-31841639 GCF_019320115.1 Miscanthus floridulus | reverse complement strand
CATGTTGAAACTCCTACTGCTACAGTGCTGCATGAGGAAAGGGTGCGTGCACCGTGTTTGCAGAGTAGTGAGCGAGCGGCATGCTCACCGGTCGAACTTGTGAGTGAGATTAATGCGTAGCGTGTGCGACACATTATGGCAGTGGTAGCGCATCGTGCACTGATAATTTTGCAAGGTGATTAGCAAGCGAAGTAAAGGTGAGATAATTAGAACAACGAGAGATGACAGTGGCGCGTCACGAGATTGATGGAGATATAAATCTTGCCAAGTGGTATGCTAATAATTAGTGAATGACAATAATTTATCATTTGACTTTGTGGCTATGGAGCTCTCACGTGGAGAGAGATGATGTGCTGGAAGGACAACTTGGACAAGGAATAAATTAGAGCTCAATTTGAGAATTAGTACAATAAAATTTAATTTATCATTTACCACATGCAATAATACATAAACATGATGCCCATGACAGGGTTTAGTATTTTGATTAAGACATAACACCGAGGGTGTTACAAATCTACCCCCCTAAAACAAAATCTCGACCCGAGATTTCATGTGCCTAGTGTGAGAAGAAGGTAGGAAATACATTTTGATGCAGCAACTAACTATCAGAACCAGAGAGGAGATGGGGGTAATGCTTTGATAAGTAGCTCTCTTGCTCCCAGATGGCTTCGTCCTCTGAATGGTTTTGCCATTGTACCTTGTAAAACTTTATCACCCTGTTCCTGGTCACTCTCTCCTTCTCATCCAAAATTTTTATAGGATGCTCCACATAAGATAGATCAGGTTGGAGTGGGAGTCCTTCTATTTTTATAGATTCTTTAGGAACTCGTAGGTATTTCTTCAGTTGTGAGACGTGAAATACACTGTGAACTGCCGAGAGAATTTCAGGGAGTTGGAGACGATAAGCAATGGAACCACACTGCGGCAACACCTTGTATGGACCCACATACCGAGGGGCTAACTTGCCATGGACACCAAACCGATGTACCCCTCTCAAAGGAGATACCTTGAGATACACATAATCTCCAGCTGCAAATTCCAAAGGTCTTCTTCGTTTGTCTGCGTAAGCCTTCTATCGACTCTGAGCTGACTTCAAGTGTTCATGAATTATATTTACTTTCTCTCGAGCCTCCTTTATGAAATTCGACCTGAAGTACCCACGGTCTCCTACCTCAACCTAGTTTAGTGGCATCCTACACTTCTGTCCATATAAAGCTTCAAATGGTGCCATACGAATACTCTCCTGATAGTTGTTATTATAAGAAAATTCAGCCAGCTTCAAACACTGATCACACTTCTCAGGAAAAGAGATGGTACAAGCCCGCAGCATATCCTCGAGCACCTAGTTCACCCTTTCAGTTTGACCATTAGTCTGGGGATGGTATGCTGAGCTTCTGAGAAGACAAGTACCCAAACACTCCTGGAGTTTCTCCCAGAAACAAGAGACAAAAACTGACCCTCTATCAGAGATGATGGTGAGAGGAACTCCATGTAGGGTCACAATCCGATCAAAGTATAACTCCGCATACTTCTTGGCATTGTATCTAGTGTCCACCGAAAGGAAGTGGGCAGACTTGGTGAGACGGTCCACAATGACCCAAATAGAATCAAAGCCCGAGGAGGTGCGGGGTAAACCCACAATGAAATCCAGGGAAATATCCTCCCATTTCTAAATAAGAATGGGCAAGGGCTGTAGATATCCAGGAGTACGCATATGATCTGCCTTGACTCTACCACAAGTGTCACACTCTGCAACGAACTGGGTGATATCTTGCTTCATGTAAGACCACTAGTACAGTTGGTGTAGATCATGGTACATCTTGTTGCTACCAGGGTGGATAGACAGCTTGGAATGATGGGCTTCTTTTAAAATCTTTCTTTTCAGCTCTTCATTGGATGGAACCACCAGCCTATCCTTGTATCTCACAACTCCCAGCTCATCAATGCTAAAATGAGGTCCACGTCCTTCAGCTAGCAACTTCTTGATGTGAGGAATCTCTTCGGGGTCTTCCTTTTGTTCCCGAATAATTTGCTCCAGCAGCTCTGAGGTCAAAGCAATCTAAGCTAGCACCTCTGTGTGGTGAAGTGACAAGGGTATATCCTCAACCTGATGCGACTTATGACTTAAGGCATCAGCTACCACATTGGCTTTTCCTGGATGATAGTGAACTTCCAAATTATAATCCTTGATCAACTCTAACCATCTCCTTTGCCTCATGTTCAACTCAGACTAAGTGAAAATATACTTAAGGCTCTTGTGGTCAGTGAAGATATGCACTTTGTTGCCCAACAAATAATGCCTCCAAATCTTTAGAGAGTGAACTATAATAGCTAGCTCTAAATCATGGGTAGGGTAGTTCACCTCGTGCTTCTTCAGTTGGCGCAAAGCATAAGCTATCACATGCCCCTCTTGCATAAGCACACACCCCAATCCCATCTTCGAGGCATCACAGTAAACATCAAAGGGCCTCTCAATATCAGGTTGAGCCAATACAGGAGCAGTGGTCAGAAAAGTCTTCAGGGACTGAAAAGCTTCTTTACAAGCTGGACCCCAAACAAACTTAGCTTCTTTCTAGAGCAGCTTAGTCATGGGTTGGGCTATCTTGGAGAAATTGGGGATGAAACGTCGATAGTATCCAGCTAGCCCAAGGAACTGACAGATCTGGTGCACAGACCTAGGAGACTTCCAATCTAACACATCTTGCACCTTGCTAGGATCTACAGAAACGCCCTCAGGTGTCAACACATGTCCCAAAAACTGCACTCGATCTAGCCAAAACTCGCACTTACTGATTTTAGCATACAGCTGGTGCTCTCTAAGTCGAGTCAGGACTATCCGGAGGTGACAGGTATGCTCTTCATCATTCTTGGAGTAGATCAAAATGTCATCAATGAACACTACCACAAACTTATCCAACTCCGGCATGAAGACTGAGTTCATTAGGTACATGAAGAAAGCCAGGGCATTGGTGAGACCGAAAGACATCACTAGGTACTCATACAACCCATACCTAGTAGAGAAAGCTGTCCTTGGTATATCCTGTGGCTTGATCTTGATCTGATGGTAGCCCGATTGGAGATATATCTTCGAGAACACCTTGGCACCAGCTAACTAATCAAACAAAGTATCTATGCGGGGCAAAGGATACTTGTTCTTAACTGTTACCACATTGAGGGGGCGGTAATCCACACACATCCGCAGAGTACCATCCTTCTTCTTCACGAAAATCGTTGGACAACCCCATGGTGAAGAACTTGGGCAGATGAAACCCTTGTCCATCAACTCCTCCAGTTGCTTCTTCATTTCTGCCAGTTCTCTCAGAGCCATGCGGTATGGACGCCTGGAGATAGGAGCAGTACCAGGCTCAAGCTCAATGGAGAATTCTACCTCACGGTCCGGTGGCAATCCAGGAAGATCTTCAGGGAAAATATCTAGAAACTCACATACTACTAGAATGGAGGTAAGATCAGGAATGGCTTCAGCATGGGCAGCAACAGGTAAGACCGGTTCTGAGGGTATGATGAGAGACATCCTATCCTCAGAAAATGGAAGCCATAACTCTACACTTCTTCTCTTCATATCCAATACTACCCCATACACCCGCAACCAGTTCATTCTAAGAATAACATCAATGCCTTGCCTAGGCATTATCATGAACTATAGACGGTAAGCGTGGGTGGCTAATACCAAACTTACTGTATCTGTGCGGGTATTGATGAACATCTGAGAACCCACAGTACGGATCTTATAGGCATACGATATAGCCAATAGTGATAAGTTGTGCCGCTCTACAAACCCATGCTCATAAAGGAATGCGATGCGCCAGAATCAAACAACACCAAAGCTGGATGGGATTCAATGGTAAACATACCAGCCATAACTGTCTCCTGATGCATAGCTTGCTGAGCATCCATGAAGTGCACCTGACTAGATCTGCTGGGCACCTTCCTCTTGATGAAAGTCCTCTTAATCAGCCTGGAATTTGCAGACAGCTGAGACGGCTAAGCTGTCTGCTGCTGAGGACACTCCCTGGCATAGTGGCCATCCTTGCCACACTTGAAACAAGCACCAGGCTTGTTCTCGAATCCTTGACGAGGTGGGACCTGCTATCCCTGAGTCTACTAGGGCTACACCTGCTGCTGAGGTGCCTTGTACTGAGTAGCAGAAGTCTATGATGTCTGCTGGGGTGACCAGTACGGAGGCCCGCCGGATGGTTGATAGGGCCCCCGCCTAACAATCTACACCTTCTGAGTATGGGGATGGCTTGAGGATCCAGCTACCACCCGCTTCCGCTTCCAATCCGCCTAGGATGCCCGCTGAAAACCCTCAAGAGGAATGGCGGCGTTCATTAGAGCCCCAAAGGTCAGATAGTTCCCTAGGTACAGTTTCTCCTGAAGAGCAGGAGTGAGACCGCGAAAGAAGCGATCCCTCTTCTTGTCATCCGTGTCCACCTAACTACCAGCATACTGAGCCAAGTGGTTAAACTGGGTCACATACTCCATTACCATCCTGCTCCCCTGACGTAGCTCCATGAACTCGGTCACCTTCTGGTGGATAACACCAGTAGGTATGAAGAACTCATGGAAGGCGGTGGAGAACTCCTGCCACATCATCGGGTGATCTGGCAGCTCCATGGCCTGGAAAGTCTCCCACTAGGCACCTGCGGACCCCAAAAGCAGCTAGGACGCAAAGTGCATCTTCTGCTCGTTGGCCACTCCGAGTAGCCGAAACTTCTGCTCCTACGTGCGAAGCTAGTGCTCCGCCTCCAACGGATCGTCCGATAGTGTGAACATGGGTGGGTGGGTCTTGAGGAAGTCCTGGTAAGAGGACTATCCCTCAGGACGATGAGCACCACCCCCATTCCCACCGTTACCTCTAGGGCCTCCACAGGCAAGACCTGCGACGGCCTATGCCATAATCTCCATGGCACGAGTTGTCTCCTGACGAGCAGCGGTTGACTCCTGACGAGCAGCCAACAACTCCACCATGACCTCCATGATGGACAGCGACAGAGGCGGTGGCGGAAAAGGCTGAGGAACCAAGGGTGGAACCTCCTGAGCTCCCTCGTTGTCACGCTCAAAAGCCCGAGCACTGTCACCATGGCCCTCAGTTGGCCGCTCCTGAACTGGTGCTCCCACGTCCAGACCTTAGATTCATCTAGTAAGAGAGACAAACCATCCATTAGGACACCTTCCTGATCAGGATCCAGGGATTAAAGAAATGGCAGCACATTTTTTAAGGCATTCATTAAGTTAGTCCTACCAATTTACTACTTTCATTATACATGAAGGGGGATTCCTAGTTCAAGTAAGATGCTATTATATGATGCATGCTTCGACCTATACGTTCACTCAAGCCAGAATATAGCGGCGTTTGTAAAATTTTTGGTACATCGCACACTCACTTTCCATATACTAAGCGATTTCTTACGTCATGTAAGTTAGTGTACCTACAGAAACTGATTAGATAAAACCAGTGCTGCTATCCTAGATATACCATATAGCTAGGGCTTATACTTAACTTAATCGCATCCTACTTTTCGCAAAACTTTTGTTGGTCCACTTTTAGTTTTGTAAAAGAGTGAGAAACTCGTGACCATTATTGGCTCTGATACCAACTATGGTAGAACCACCCAAAATAGCGTACTTACGAAGGCGCTTGTCTTCCATCAGACACTAAGCACCCCGAAAGTAACTACAGCGAGCGGTGTCCGTCGGGCATACCCCAAGGGAGAACCCAAAAGATCCATATTTTTCCCAAGGATCCAATAATGAAAACGAGTTACAACACAAGTCTATCTCATACATTAGAGTTTCTTGAAAAGTACATTATTACAATACCAAATACAGAGTGCGAAATGATAAACAGCAGAATATTAAAAGATAACATCTAGCGATAAGATAACAAGGATTCCGTCTGAGCCCACCAGATGGATCCTCCACACAAGGAACTCCTCAAGCGTCACCTGCAACAGGGGTAAATAAACCCTGAGTACACAATGTACTCGCAAGACTTATCCGATAGTGGGAATACTTTCCTGACTCCAAGGAATATGCTAGGCTTTATAGTTTGCTGGTTCTCTTTTAGCAAAAAGCAATACTAATAGTGAGTCCTTATTGATACATTATTATCATCAGCCATATTAAGTTTTCATCTAGTCAATCTATATAAGCACCTGTTCTACTTTCAAGCAAGAGTTGAGCAATCGATACTGTTCCTTCTCTTTTTCCACTTCCAGTTCTTACTACGGTGCTAAACCGCAGACAAGCCGTACCGGATAACCTGGCGATTCGTGAATCAATGTGCCTAGCTGGGTGCCCCGAAGACACACGCCCCACTTGTACCCTAGGCACAAGCAGGACTAACCCACCACTCTCCTGTCCCAGGTGTCTAGGTCCCCGTCCAAACTTGGACTCCAAGCCCTCGCCTCTGAGTCCTGGACTCAGTGCGGTGCAAGGACCTCCACCACCTCCTCTTCCCATCAGTCGGTCCAGAAAGAGCCGGATCCACAATAAGAGAGCAGCAAGACTTCCCTACGCCCATACCCAAGTATGTGCTTGGGACAATAATCTATGACTTGCCTAGAGTCATATGCAATGACCGGTCCTTAATCGACACAGACAGGGAAAAAGTGTAATCGGGCTATGCCCTGTTGGCCGCAGGACACAACCCCTCACACCCACCAGTACCAAATCCACATCCCTATCCGGTCACCATTTTCCTTTCCATTATTTCATCATGATATCATAGTTTAATCACCTATTTGTGAGTAACGACAGGTTACTCACGCTACCGACATCCTGAGCATAGCAGCTACTCGACCTGTACTAGTAGGACTCATGGTGGATATATTTATGCATGTAGCTTCCATAAAATGCCTATAATGTAAATGCGTATCATATAAATATATTCAGTGATCATTTAAAAATAGGGGTTATGCACCGGGGCTTGCCTTGGGCAGGTGCGGTGTCAGCAAAGTTAGTGACGGGTGGCTCCGGAACATCCTCCTGCATGAGGATCTCCTCGTACTCTTCGATGACTTCGTCGTACTCCTGCTCGCCGAAGGTCACGATCTCTAGTGGCTCGTCCTCTATATGCATGCAGTGATGATGATGCAATAATTAATATATAGGCAACCGCAACTCTTAAAATAAGAATACATCTACCAAGCTACTAAGCTAACTCTAATGACTAATACGCAAAGTTACCTATTATTCCCACTAAACAAGTATGAAACATTTCATGTATTATCTTAGCAACTAAAGGCATCCTTATTGTTAATATCAATTTACTATATATATAATAAAACAAGGTGCACTAGCTACCATGCATCATAAAAATTCATTCTCTAAATAACCATAATAAGCATTTCAAAATAATTAAGTAACCCTAAAGGTATCACTGAACTATACGAACTAATTACACTAATAGATAGATCATGAATTTAGGAATCTAACAAAATTTATTTCACAATCAATAAATAAATTCAAATGAGCTCTAGAGATGAAGAAAATGATATTATTGGAGAAGGATAATCATGCTATTGGACTTGTTGACTTGCACATGACTGTGGGTCTAGAAATACTAGATGAGACCGCGGGTCAAGAAAATAATAGAGAAGGAGGATGAAGGAATTCTTATAGGCTAACTACCTTGGAATTGAATGAAGTGCCTCCTATGGTGATCGATGTGCAGAGGCAATGCAAGATGAGAGACACCAGGGAGCTTAGCAATGGTAGCGCGTCGGTCGAACTTGTGAGTGAGATTAATGCATAGCGTGTGCGACACACTATGGCAGTGGTAGCACGTCGTGCACTGATAATTTTGCAAGGTGATTAGCAAGCGAAGTAAAGGCGGGATAATTAGAACAACGAGAGATGACAGCAGCGCGTCATGAGATTGATGGAGATATAAATCTTGCCAAGTGGTATGCTAATAATTAGTGAATGACAATAATTTATCATTTGACTTTGTGGCTATGGAGCTCTCACGTGGAGAGAGATGATGTGCTGGAAGGACAACTTGGACAAGGAATAAATTAGAGCTCAATTTGAGAATTAGTACAATAAAATTTAATTTATCATTTACCACATGTAATAATACATAAACATGATGCTCATGACATGGTTTAGTATTTTGATTAAGGTGTAACACCGAGGGTGTTACACCCTGTTTGGATCCCTCTAGTTTTTGGTAGTTTTTAAGAATCTGGCTTTGTAAATTGGGTGGGATCCAAACAAGCCAGTTTTTAAGAATTCAAAACTGGTCCAAACAGGGTCGTAATGGAGCAGTGCTTGACGGGCCATGCTACTCACACTTCTGTATGGCCCCTATGCCTGATATAATGGTGTTTGGTGTGGTATCCATTCTTTCTAATGCTGAAAGCCGATGGTAAAGAGTATTTCGCCACCAGACTACATAACTAGGCGGTGGTAAAGGCTAATTTCCACTACTGTGGTCAATGGCGTAGGTTGCCTTACTTAAAGCCGTTCGCTGCCATAGCCATACCCAAAGCAAATCCCATTATTCCCCTTTCCTCGACCATTGCTAGTTCCCCCTATATCCATTAAAGGTTGTGTCCGAATTGAAGCCGGGTCATCACTTAACTGATCCGAGGTCCGCAAAATTTTATTCATAGATTCAATTACTTGATTCCTGCTATTGTGCTTTTTATCGCGTTATCGATGTTATTGCTCAATGGGACCTCCGCGTTCATTTTTTATTTCTTCATGCTATAAGATCTGCCTTTACTGTACACATATGGATCATGGATGGATGTATACGAAGCGTAGTTCAGTTGCATTCGTGCAAGGCCTTGATGAAAGGTCCTTATTTGGTTTTGGTAATTGAGTGACAACCTAGATGGACTAATATGTATTTATGTGAGATACATAGATGATTAGTCCACAAGTACATATGTGTGAGCAACATAGGCCATGACGGTGAAGATGGCTTGGATATGCTGCAAGGCTCACACATGTGATGAAGGAGCTCATTGCATATGAGACATGATATTGAGTCATGTAACTAAGGTGGAGAAGATCAAGACAAGACTTGTCTTGATGGACCGGTTGCAAGCATGAAGGGCAAGTTGGAGGCTTTGGAGCGATGGGCCATGTGGCGGTGAAGCTTGAGCAAGACTTGGAGCCGATAGATGAAGGCAATGGTGAAAAGCAAGTGAGGTCAAGATCGATGAACCAATACGGTCACATGATGATATGAAGTGGATCATATCATTTGGTGATTGGTTGGTGCATGTGTTGCATCAACAATGGAGTAGTTGGAATGGAATGTGCAAGGCAAAGGTATAACCTAGGGTATTTCATTTCACCGGTCATAGGTTGTGTAGAGAAGTGCTTGACCGGATTTAGGATAAATGGCCGTACTATCAAGAGGGGCAAACTTATTTGCATATCGGTCATCTAGTGCCACTCGAGTGATCTAACTTTGTATCATTGCTAGGATCGAGTGGCGTGGCAAGTTGAGTGGTTAACTCCTTGAAAAATGTTTGTGAAAAGCTAACACACGCGCACAAGGTGTTGTACACTTGGTGGTGTTGGCACATTTGCAAAGGAGAAGAAGTTGGTGAAGAAAATGAGTTGAATGCGCTGGTCACGGGGTGACCAAACATGTCCGGTATCTGACCCAGGTGGCAGTATTCCCGATGTGGCCGAACACGTCTGATATCGATACCGGACGCGTCTGGTATTCTAGCCAGGCGTAGACAGAGTTGCCGAGGTGACCGGACTCTGGCTCATAGCAGTGACCGGACGCTAAGCAATCACTGTTTAGTGTCAGGTCAAGGTGATGTGAGGCACGGGTGTTGGTCTAGAGAGGAGCGAACGTAGGGACGTGTCTGGTCAGCCACACCGGATGTGTCCGATCATAGTTGAGCGGCTCTAGAAGCTCTCTAGACTCGATCGAATGCTGCCCCTCCTGCGTCCGATTACTTTGCTGTAGTGCGTCTAACGTGTCATGTCAGAGCGTGTTAGAGAGGGCCATTGGGCGGCAATGGCTACTTCATTGGAATGGGACACGTGGCTATCAAGCAGGGACCGGACACAGCGACTAGACGCGTCCGGTGCACACGACCTGTGCGTCCGGTCGTCCCGAAATCTGCCCAGTGAAGGGGTAACGGCTATTTTAGCCCATGGGGCTATAAATAGAAGTGTTGGCCAGCCTTTGGCCGGTTGCTCAGCACACTAGAGCCTTGGTGGCTTATGTGGTAGTGCTTGGGAGCCCTCTAACTCACTTGAGCTTGATAGTGTTCATCCGATCGAGTGAGTGAGCGATTCTAGTGCGATTAAATCATGAGGTTGCATCGAGTGGCACAAGGTGGTCATCTTGCAAGCTGGTGGTGCTTGTTACTCTTGGAGGTTGCCACCTCCTAGATGGCTTGGTGGTGGTCTCCGTCGAAAGCCCACAAGATGCTTGTGTGGTGCTCCGAAGAATAGCTTTGTGAGGGGCATTGTGCTCGCCACGCGGGAGCCATGAAGAGCAACTCTAATTGAGCGTGTCATTGAGCTACCCTCACTTTTGGGGTAGGTCCTTTTGGTGCCCGACTTGCGGGCTTGGTGGGTGATGCCAATTAGCCACTGAACCACCAAATGAGCGGTCGACACAACGGGGATGTAGCGTGTTGGTAAGCACGTGAATCTCGGGAGAAAATCACCGTGTCAACATTGTTCTTCCCATTGGTTTGCAATCCCCTTACATAAGCTTGTAATTACTTTCATATATATTGTGCTTGTGTAGTTGCTCTTGTAATTAGTTAGCTTGTGTAGCTCACTAGTTACCTTCTTGCTTGTGCAGCATAGAAGTAGCCCCCTTGCATGGTTAATTTGGTTTGTGTAACCTTGTTAGTCACATTGCTTAGTTTGTGTAGCTAAATATTTACGCTCTCTAATTTGGCATTGGTTTCCTTGTTATTGAGCATTGCTAGTGAACTTAGGAGCTTTGTGCTTTTGCTTACTAGAATTGTGTAGGAGCTCCCCGGTGTGCAAAATACTAGTGGCATAGGTTTGTGTGACCTTGCTCCTAGAATTGGATATGTGAGCTCTAGCTAGCTTGGCACCTTAGTTGCTTAATTAGGATCTTTGCAAGGTGCTAGAGAACATAGATAGAGGGGTATAGTCTTGGCTAGACCGATAGTTTTAATTCCGCACTTGTTTCAGTTAGCCAGCGTGATTAAGTTTTAGAAAGGACTATTCACCCCCTCTAGTCTGCCATCTCGACCCTACAAGTGGTATCGGAGCTAGGTCTCTTATTTGTGGTCTTCACCGACCTGAGAGGATGGCGACTTATGGGCTAGATGTTGACTATCCACATGTTTTTGATGGCACACACTTTGCATGGTGGAAAAATTGGATGATATGCAATTTCAAGTTTATTTACCCTCAAATGTGGTGGATGATAGATGTAGGCTTTTCTCATGTGTTGGATGAAAATAATCTAACTCAAGCACAAGAGAAATGCCTTGATCTCGACACCCAAGCTATTGACATAAAGTATAGATCTTTGGATAGCATATTTGGTGAGATCATTGACATGAAGACCTCATGAGATTTGGAGTTATCTCAATGAGAAGTATGGGACGGTCTTCGATGATGATGATGAGCCCAAGAAGGAGGCACATGAGGATGTTGAGCATAGCCACAATTCGGTAATTGTGGAAGATTGCTCCACCTCATGGTCAAGTGATGATGATGATGATCATACCACAAGATCACTTGACAAGATTGATGATGATGCCACAAGTGATGCCAATGATGATGCTACTCCATGCACACTTGATGGTGATAATAATGGATCATGCTCGGGCTATGAGAGTGATGTTTCTTCAAGCTCTCCAACTATATCACATTGCTTCATGTCACAAGGTGACACTAAGGTATCTAATGCAAATGTGATTGATCTTGATTCATATGAGGAGCTTCTAGATAGATATGGTTGCATGATCAAAGCTTTAGAAAAAGAGATGGCTAAAACCGAGAAATTGAAAAATGAAAACTCTTTTCTAAAGAACACATGTGAACAATAAAAACATCTACTTTATGTTACTACTTGTTCACATGAGGAGCTAAAATTGGCTCATGAGGAACTTAGTGTTGCTCATGATAACTTGGTACAAGACCATGCTTTTCTCACTAAGGAGCTTTCCAATGGAAAAACTAAAACTAGTGAGAGCTCATCACATGGGTCAATTGATCAATCACATATTGGTGCTAACCCTTGTGATGTAGGCAAGAAGCATGTATCCACCTCTTGTGATGATTTATTAGAAATGCCATATTCTTCACAAATAGATGTTTGTTTTACTTCTATGTCTTGTCAGACTAACCTTTTGAATGAGAACAATGAGCTCAAAAGTGAAGTGAAGAATTTGAGCAACAAGTTAGAGAGGTGCTACAACTCAAAAGTCATGTTTGAGCACATGTTGAAGACTCAAAGAAACTATGATGATAAGTGTGGCCTTGGCTTCAAGAAGAAGATGACAAAGGGCGAAAGAAAGAGAGAAAAGAAGATGAAGAAGCAAGAGAAAGAGAAGCTTTCTCATTTCATGTGCTATCGGTGCCATAAAGTGGGACATCTTGCAAATACTTGCCCAAACAAAGAGAAGCTCAAGGATATGAAAGAGGAAGATAGGCTCAAGCATGTAAAATTCTTCAAGTGCCGCGCATGGGGTCAACTCACCTCTATGTGCCAAACCAAGCAATTGGTGAAGCAACAAGTGAAGCCTCAACTAGAGCCATAAGATGAGCAAGAAAAGAAGCCCTAAACTCAAATCAAGATCAACCATGAAGATAGTGGTGATTTGATGATAAAGAAGAAGAAAACTAGAAGGGGTGGAAAAGCAAGAGAAAGAGCAATGCATCCAAGGATGAATCAAGATGCAAAGCAAATGAGCAAGAACAAAGAAGATAAAATGAAGAATATTGTTCACATGAGATGCTATAGTTGTGATATATTGGGTCACCTAGCTTCGGGTTGCCCAAACAAGCTTGAGAAGAAGGCTCAAGCAAACAAGGAGAATCAAGGCAATGAGAAGCACAACATGAGCAAGGAAGAAAAGGCTCAAGCAAAGAGAAAATGCTACTCATACCAGGAAAGGGGACACATGGCTAATTCATGTCCCCTAGGTAACATTTCTAAGTCTATTTTAATTATTGATAATAATATGCTTAAAAATGATGACAATGGTACCTCATTGGTTGTGATTGCAAAACATCCCGCTACTCATACTAAGGCTATGCCTAAGTATGTTGCTCCTAACTTGAGAGGACCCAAACTTGTTTGGATACCAATAAAAAGTGAATGATTGTTTGTAGGTACTATCGGCATTGGAGGCTTGATTCAATTGATTTCACATTGATCATTATATGTTGAGCCAAGTATTGAAGCTTAATGCAATCCTATTCCAATGCCAAGCCAAGAATTAGTGAAGTCCAAAAGTGCTACAACATACAAGTGTCATATTCAAGTTATGGATAATTGATTGGATATATATATTTGATGGGTTGCAAGAATTTGAGTTGAAGCTTTCAAATTGATTGATCATGAGCTAACTACGATATATCTCTTGTTGATCATTTCATTTGGGTGCATATGAGTTGATTGAATTGGATAAATATGCAATGTTACTTGCTATGAGATGTTTGAATGGATAAATAGCTTAGTAATGAAGTTTGGATTGATTTGTGTTGGATAAATTCATAAGATGATATTTAGTAAATGGATTGAATGGATTTATGTCTTGTGAAAGTATTCAAATAAGTTGATTTCAAGTTTGATTCACATTTGATGAAGTATAGCTCAAGTGATTGAAATCTGTCCTATATCGAAAATCTTAGTGAGCTATGATCTTAGCCATGTTTGAGTGATCAAAACTTATTGGATTGGCATGAAAATTGGTGTACATGATCTAGACTCATAGTATAAGATTTTGTACAAATTTCATGAGAATTGGATAAGAGATGTTTCGGTTTTGGAGTGGATCTTGTTAGCTATAGTGTAGCAATTTTTAGCATATAGTAGTAGTCGAAGAATTAAAATCTGGTAGCAATCTAGAAGTCCCATGAAGCTCAAATTTTTATAGCTGCTATATAACTTAGTGAAACACATCTCCACCAAATTTCGTGATATTTGGATTTGTACTTTGGGAGATATGCATTTTTCTTTGAAGAGTACAGAATCTGCCAGAAAAGTGATAATTATTGGATTTATTTGGAGTCATTTTGATTAAAAGGTTCTCAAGTTGGAAATATGTTTATAAGTGTTTGAGGTACCTAAATTTGGTTTTAAGATGATCTAGAAGCATAATAACCAAAGAGTACATGGCCATTTGATTGTGGAGTGTACTTTGCACACATTTAGTACTCAAATTGGAAGATCAAGATTAAACTCAAGATGAATATGAAGTTTAAGTTCTAGTGACTATTAGAAATCATTTGGTAGAAAGAAAATGACTTAAACAAGTAGAAAGAAAAGGACTTAAAGAAGTAATCAGGGTTACTCATCAAGTTAAGTTCATCACTTGGATCAATCAATAAAGTCATTTCAAGTGAGTATCTAGGATGGTTCTTTAGAGAGAGGTCACTTCTCCCTAGTGTAGGGGCTTGCTGCCTATGTATAGGTAAACCAAGTGTGGTACTTGGAAGGTTAACATGGAAGTGATGATCCGAGGGACATTTGAGATGCTTAGTTAAAGCAATCAAAAGAGTTGATCAAGAAAAGCAAGCAGCACCCAAAAGAGAGCTAGTCATGGTAATTCAAGTGGTATTCTAAATAGTTCTCTCATGCAAGCATTGATCAAAAGATAAAGTAAGCCAACCATAATAAGAAAGTGCACTTGATCATTAGTGGTTCTCATTTCATATGGGTGAAGAATGGACTCTATCTATGATGACTGGTCTTCACCAAGCTATAAATTGGACTTCACATTGCTATTACAGAGCTTAATTGGAAACTAGTGACTATCCTCTACTCCAAGATAGTAAAGGTATCATTATAATATGCATGATCATTTCATCCCTTACTAGTATGCGGTTAGTGCATATAGTTCATACTTCATAGGATCATGCATGACAAATGAAAGATTTAAATTCATAGCCTACCACTATTGCTTGAATGATTAATTGATCTAGTGGTTAGTATATGAATTTATTCATGCGCTAGTGAACCCAAGTACTTGATTTAATTTGGATTGCTAACAAGTGACAAGTGCAACATTGGCAAGATAACCCCTGCAAGAGGTGTGAAGAAGCTTGTCATTGGTTCAAACTGGACTTGGAAGCTTAGGCAAATCAATTTAGTCAAGTCAAAATTAGAAGCTCATGATAATGACAAGAGTACAAGCACAAGACAACAATGAAAATGGATATCTAGTTTGAATTATTTCAAGTGGCATCTAGACTCAAGTATTTTATCAATAATTCACAAGTGGTGCCTAGATCAACTTACAAGTGATATCCTACACATGGTAGTCATGATAATAGCAAATGTTCAAGAAATAGTTTTTATTGACAAATCAATCATATGCGTGGTATCACATCTCTACACATGATATCAACCATACAAGAAGGTGGTTCCACAAGTGATCCTCAACTTTAAGTGATCATCAAATGAAGAATACATCCCTCACTACAAATAGCTCAAGTTTATCAAATGGATGACCCATGAAATGACTTAGGGGGAGGTGTCCCACCAATTGGTATTAAGGTCAAAGATCCTATGTGTGGTATCTCAAGAAGCTATACAAGTGGTGTCATTCCTATAATCAAGTGATGTCCATAAAAAATGCAAGATTCAAGCCTCAACCATCTACCCAAAAGCAAGCCTTTGCATCAATGAGAAGCACATCTTTTATGGAAATTGATGCTAAAGGGGGAGAGATTGTACAAAGATATGAAAGCTTTGGGAAAGATTGAGACAAAGATGTAGAGGTTGCACATGGACATAAACAAAGAAGGGGAGCAACATTGAAGGGATGTGAAAGGATCAAAATTCTTGAACAAGAGAAGCACGCAAGTAGGGGGAGCAAGCTCATGAACTTTGATTGACTGCATTTGATATGTGCATATTCATGTTCTTGCTTGCATTGCATAAACTTTTAAATTCAATATGCATGCTTGTGTGATGCATGCTAGTTGTAGAATTTGATTGATGAAATGAAAACTAGCATGCATAGGATGATAGCTAGACACTTGGCATGCTTTTCAAGTAATGCTAGTACCTTGCTTTTAATGTTGATCTCATGAGGTATCTAGTGCTTTTATTTTCAAGTGATATCTAGCTAACCATGGTGCTAAGGATGAACTTAAAGGTGCAACTCCGATTGGTATCAGGCTTCAAAGGTTTACTCTATACACCTTAGTATCATTTGGTAGTAATTACTCTCCCACAATTCCAATCTATGCATATGTGCGAGCTTCAAACCAAATACTCTAGCACGTATGTAGGGGGAGCTAATACTACCAATTCGGGTTTGTGGTACTTGTCCAAAATCATTTACACATGGTAAAATTGCTTGGGCAAGCAACATGAATAAAAAAGAGCTTAATTTCCATATCTTTGTAGAGTTATCATCAATTACCAAAAAGGGGGAGATTTAAAGGTCCTTGTTTGGTTTTGGTAATTGAGTGACAACCTAGGTGGACTAATATGTGTTTATGTGAGATACACAGGTGATTAGTCCACAAGTACATGTGTGTGAGCAACATATGCCATGACGGTGAAGATGGCTTGGATATGTTGCAAGGCTCACACATGTGATGAAGGATCTCATTGCATATGAGACATGGCATTGAGTCATGTAACTAAGGTGGAGAAGATCAAGAAAAGACTTGTCTTGATGGACTAGTTGCAAGCGTGAAGGGCAAGTTGGAGGCTTTGGAGTGATGGGCCATGTGGCGGTGAAGCTTGAGCAAGACTTGGAGCCGATGGACGAATGTAACGGTGAAAAGCAAGTGAGGTTAAGATCGATGAACCAATACGGTCACGTGATGATATGAAGTGGATCATATCATTTGGTGATTGGTTGCTGCATGTGTTGCATCAATAATGGAGTAGTTGGAATGGAATGCGCAAGGCAAAGGTATAACATAGGGCATTTCATTTCACCGGTCATAGGTTGTATAGAGAAGTGCTTGAATGGGTTTAGGATAAATGGTCATACTATCAAGAGGGGCAAACTTATTTGAATATCGGTCATCCAGTGCCACTCGAGTGATCTAACTTTACATCGTTGCTGAAAGCATCTAGGCCCCTAGTTGGGTTTCGATGATTAATGACAATATGTGATTACTATGACTAACGTGTGTTTTGCAGAGGCAATTAAGTTAGGTCATGGTAATGGAGATTGATTGGGCTATCATTATGGTCATGCCCCTACGATGGAGATCATTTTGGTTTTCAAAGGATGAACGATAAGGTTAAGGATGGACTAGTTCTAAGTGTCGATTGGAGTGGAAGAGACACTTAAAGTAGTTTAGGACTTTGTTTTTCCTTTGGCCATACTATTAAGGGGGGTATGATGGGTAGCTTGACCTAGGTGAGTCTAGTGAGTTAGGTGTGGTGCACACTTACTAAATCTAGCACTAGGTAGCTCCTAAGAAGTCCTTAGATCCATTAGAGCAAACTTCATTCATATATGATCGAGAGTTGGAAGTGAATGGAGGGTCAAATACTGACCGAACGCTGGCTTTGGGGTGACCAGACACTGGTGCAGAGTCTGGTCAGTTCATTTGATCAAGGTGATATCGTCTGGTGCGACCGGACGCTGAGAGGTGAAGTGACCGGATGCTAAGTCCCAGCGTCCGGTCAACTCCAGTACGGTTCTAGAGAGGGAAAATCACGACCAGACGTGTCCGGTCAGTGTTGACCGGACGCTGTCCAATGTCCCGTCACATTTTAAACACTAGAGTTTGGGGAGAGCTAACCGGAGCATCCTGTCAACATGACCGGAGCATCCAGTCACCCCGTAGAAGCACATAATGGTTCGTTTTTTAGCCATGGTTATAAATACTTCCTCCATTCGTTTGTGGGAGTACTTTTGCTCATTCCTATAGCTGAGAAACACCTTTGAGAGTGCCAAGAAGAGCAAGGTCCTAGTGAGGTGATTGAGATTTGAGAATCCCAAAGAGAGCCCTCATTAGTGAGATCAAGAGTAGCAAGGTGTGCATCCACCCTTCTCATTAGGCTTGTCGTGGTCAAGTGAGAGTTCATGCTTGTTACTCTTGGCGATCACCATCACCTAGACAGCTTGGTGGTGATTGGGAGTTTGGTGATCATCCAGCGGAGCTTGTGGATGACCTAACTCAAGTTGTGAGCGGTTGTGGGTGATTCACCGCGACGGTCTGTCAAAGAATCAACCCATAGAGAGCACTTGATCCTTGCGCGAATCAAGGGGGAGCTACACCCTTGCGTGGGTGCTCCAACGAGGACTAGTGGGGAGTGGCGACTCTCTGATACCTCGGCAAAACATCGCCACGTTCCTCCTTCTCTATTTACTTTGAGCAATTCAATTCTTGTCATTTACATTTATAGAATTGCCATGCTAGAGTAGGATTGAAACATAGGTTGCTAAACTTTTGTGCAGTAGATCAATAGAAACACTTTCTAGGCATAAGGGGTTAATTGGGCTAACCATAGGACTTAATTATTGCAAAGAAATTTAGAATTAGCCCAATTCACCCCCCTCTTGGGTATCTTGATCCTTTCAATTGGTATCGGAGCCTCGTGCTCACGTATTTAGGCTGAACCGCCTAGAGAAAGATGTCTCACGGGGATGGACCTCCTCCTATCTTTGAGGGGGATGATTTTCCATATTGGAAAATCTGCATGGAGGCGTATTTAGAAGCTCTAGATGTTGGAATACTTAGAGCCACCTCACAAGGCTTCCCAAAACCTTGGGAAGCTACACACCTACAAGGCGATGAGGTGAATTATGAAAAATAGAATGCAAAGGCTTAAAACACCATCTTTAGAGGCCTTTGCAAAGATGTGTTTAATTGGGTGAGGAACCACAAAGACACCCATGCACTATGGTCGGACGTTTATGCGCTCCATGAGGGAACAAAGAGTGAGCGTGAGGAATGCTATCATCTTGTCATGAAAAAGCTTAACTCTTTTGAGATGCTTCCCAAAGAATGTGCTAATGAAATGTATTTACGCTTGAATGTTCTTGTAGAGGAAGTCAATGGGCTTGGACTCACTCAAATGCAACCATCCGATGTTGTAAGAAAGATCTTAAGTGTCCTTCCCATTGACAAATATGGACATATTGTGACCGTGCTTCATCAAGGTGATCTTTCCACTACTACACCAACACAAATCTTGGGAAAGATCAATGCTCATGAGATGTACATGCACACCACACCACAAGATGGCTCATCCTCTACTAAGAAGAAAGAAAAAAACTTAGCATTCAAAGCTAGCCAAGAGAAGGGCAAAGCAAGGCTTGAGTATGAGAGCTCAAGTGATGATGAAGTTGATGATGCAAGCCTTGCTCTCATGGTGAAAAGAACCACCAAGATGCTAAAGAAGCTCAACAAGAGTGGTATCAAGTTTAATGGCAAGAAGAAGAAGTTCTTCACAAGCTCTAGAAGGAAGCCAATCTCCGAGATGGATTGCTACAATTATGGAGAACTTGGTCGTCTAGTACATCAATGCACAAAGCCCAAGAAAGACAAGTACAAGAACAAGTACAAGGGCAAGAAAGATGACTCAATCAATGAAGAAGAAGATGAGAAGAAGAAAAACAAGCCATACAAGAAGAGAGATGGCAAGAAGAAGGACTTCCACAAGAAGAAGAAAAGTGGAAAGGCAATCGTCGGTGATTGGCTCACGGACATTGATTCATCTAGTGGCTCATCCGATGATGATAGTGACAATGAGAAGGTGGCTGCCATTGTTATTGACTCTTCATCATCTTCACCGCCACCACCGCCATCATCCCCTACACACCTATCACCTATGTCTTATGGCCAAGGATGATCGCAAGGTATCAAATGATGATAGTAGTGGTGATGAACATGCTAGCAATGATGATAGCGATAGTGATGATGATAAATATGAATCACCTTCTTATGATGATCTTGTTAAATTGCTAAATCAATACACTAAGATCATTAGAAAGAGTAGAGCTAAGAATGAAAAATTAGAGGCTAAGAATGATTCACTTTTAGTAAAATGTGATATAGCCAAAAAGGCTAGTGTTGAGCTTAGAGAAGCAAATGATGCTATATCATCCAAACTCAAGGAGCTCAAATCTTCTAAGAAAGAGCTTAAAGATAAACATAATAAACTTGAGGGGATGCACAAAGAGCTTATCACTAGCCACAATAAGCTAAAAGAAGAATATACTACTCTTAAGATTAATCATGATAATCTTGTCATTGCTCAAGAATTTCTATCCAATGAGCCACATGATGCTACTAACAATGTTGTTAAGATTGATATAGCTACATCATGTGATGATTTGATCATTGAGAGCATTGAGCAAAGTTCTAGTAGCAAGGGCAAGCAAGTGGTTGAGGCCAATGATTATGATGAGTTTATCAAGCTCAAGAATGACAATGAAAAGCTCAAGAAAGATCTTGAAGAGATCAAAAGCCACAACACTATTGTGCTAGAAACTCTTGATCATGATAGTGATTTGATTCTTAAGAATGAGAAGCTCAAAGAAGAGAACAAGAAGCTCAAGGAAGATAAAAATAATGATGCTATCAAGGAAGAGAACAAGAAGCTTAAGTTGGAGAAAGAGCATCTCAAGATTGGATTGAGCAAGTTCACAAGAGGCAAGCATCTTCAAAGTGAGCTACTAATGAACACCATCATGAAGATGGATAGAAGTGGCATTGGATATTTGGCAAACCAAGAGAAGAAGGCTCAAGCTCAACAATAACACAAGTCAAAGCCAAAGCCAAAGAGATGTTTTGAGTGTGGACAAGAAGGCCACTTTGCCCATGAGTGCCAAACTCCACCACCATAACCCTTGCCCAAGCATGCTAGAACCTTTTCCTTTAATGCTCATTATATGCTTAGAAAAGATTCTAGTGGGAAGATGAAAGTCATGTTCTTAGGACCTCCCAACAAGAATAGGCCTAAGAAAATTTGGGTAGCAAAGTCACTTGTTGAGAAGGTGAAGAGCCCTCAACAAGTTTGGGTTCCTAAAGCTTGATCTCTTATGTGTAGGTGAACTACAAGACCGGTGGAAGTCATTGGGTTATTGATAGTGGTTGCACACAACATATGACCGGTGATCCTCATATGTTCACCCCACTAGATGAAGAAGTAGATGGACAAGAAAGAATAACTTTTGGAGATAATTCAAAGGGCAAGGTTAAAGGATTGGGCAAAGTGGCAATATCAAATGATCATTCTATCTCAAATGTGCTATATGTTGTTTCATTGAGCTTCAACTTTCTATCCGTTGGACAATTGTGTGATCTTGGTTTCCAATGCTTGTTTACCGAGAAAAAAGTTGTTGTATCTAAGAAGGATGATGATTAAGTGATATTCAAAGGATTTAGATACAACAACCTATATCTAGTGGACTTCACCTCCAAAGATGCTAATTTGAAGACTTGCCTATTCACCAAAACAACACTTAGGTGGCTATGGCATAAAAGACTTGCTCATGTTGGGATAAGCTCACTCAAGAAGCTAATGAAGAATGATATGGTGAGAGGGTTGAAGGATGTGAGGTTTGAGAAGGACAGGCTTTGTAGTGCATGTCAAGCCAGCAAGCAAGTTGCAAATACTCATCCAACAAAAGCTTTCATGTCAACCACAAGAGTGCTAGAACTCCTTCACATGGACTAATTTGGACCAACAATATACAAGAGTTTGGGAGAAAATCTTTATTGTCTTGTGATTGTTGATGACTATTCAAGATACACATGGGTATTCTTCCTTCATGACAAATCCAAAGTTGCATCTTGCTTCAAGAAGTTTGCCAAGAGAGCACAAAATGAATTTGAAGTGAAGCTCAAGGAGATTAGAACTGACAATGGCAAAGAATTTGACAACACAAACATAGAAGCCTATTGTGATAAAGTTGGGATCAAGCATGAGGTCTCCGCAACATATACTCCTCAACAAAATGGTATAGTTGAGAGAAAGAACCAGACATTGATCACTCTTGCAAGAACAATGCTAGATGAGTACAACACCCCTGAAGCTCTATGGGTGGAAGCTATCAACACCGCATGCTATGCATCCAACTGCCTATTCCTTCAAAAGTTCCTTGGCAAGACACCTTATGAGTTGCTCAATGGGAAGAAGCCAGACATCTCCTTCTTTAGGGTGTTTGGTTGCAAATGCTACATCTACAAGAAGCGGCAACACCTAGGGAAGTTTCAAAGACATTGTGATATTGGTTTTCTTGTTGGTTACTCATCAAAGTCCAAAGCATATAGAGTATTTAATCATGCCACCGGCTTGGTTGAAGAAACATATGATGTGGAATTTGATGAATCTAACGGCTCCCAAGGAGCACATGAGAATCTTGATGATGTAGGTGATGAACCATTGAGAGAGGCTATGAAGAATATTCCAGTTGGAGACATCAAGCCTAAAGATGATGAAGATGATGTACAAGTAATTGATCCACCTTCTTCATTAAATATGCCACAAGATGGTGATAAAGATGGGAGAGTAGAAAATGAAGACACGCATGTCTCCCATGATCAAATGGTGGTACAAGCACAAGATGTTGATGCTCCACAACCTCCTCCTCAAGTGGTCAATAGAAGAAACACACCTCTACTACAAGATCATCCACAAGATCTCATCATAGGGAGTCCATCAAAGGGTGTAATGACTCGCTCACAAAAACTTGCTTCATTTATTGCACATCATACTTTTGTCTCTTGTTTTGAGCCTACTAAGGTAGAAGAAGCTCTTCAAGATCCGGATTGGATAAATGCCATGCATGAAGAATTGAACAACTTCACCCGCAATAAAGTTTGGACTCTTGAAGAGCGCCAAAAAGTACAAGAGTCATTGGAATAAAGTGGGTGTTTCGCAACAAGCAAGATGATTAAGGTGTAGTTGTGAGGGACAATGCAAGACTAGTTGCAAAGGGGTTCTCTCAAGTTGAAGGTTTAGATTTTGGAGAGATCTTTGCACCGGTTCCAAGACTAGAAGCCATTTGTATCCTCCTTGCATATGCATCACATCATGACATGAAATTATATCAAATGGATGTGAAAAGTGCATTTTTAAATGACTTTATTAATGAACTAGTCTATGTTGATCAACCTCCTGGGTTTGAAGACTCTAGATATCCTAATCATGTTTATAGGTTGTCCAAGGCGTTATATGGGCTTAATCAAGCCCCAAGAGCTTGGTATGAGCGTCTTTGGGACTTTCTCATTGAGAAGGGCTTCACCATTGGGAAGGTCGACACCACACTATTCACCAAGAAGCTTGATGGGCATATCTTCATTTGTCAAGTATATGTTGATGATATTATCTTTGGATCATCAAATGAAGATTCTTCCAAAGAGTTTGGTGAATTGATGTCAAAGGAGTTCAAGATGTCAATGATTGGAGAGCTTACATTCTTTCTTGGTTTTCAAGTCAAGCAAATGAGAGAAGGGATTTTCATCTCTCAAGAGAAATATATAAATGATCTTCTCAAGAGATTCAAGATGGATGAATGTAAGCCAATCAAGACACCAATGCCAACTAATGGACATCTTGACCTAGATGAGGGAGGTAACACGGTTGATCAAACTCTCTACCACTCTATGATTGGTAGCTTGTTATATTTAACCGCATCTAGGCCCGACATCATGTTTAGTGTGTGTATGTGTGCTAGATTTCAAGCTAATCCTAAGGAAACTTATTTGATTGCCGTTAAAAGGATCCTTAGGTATCTTAAGCACACACTAAGCATTGGCCTTTGGTATCCTAAAGGAGCTATTTTTGAATTGGTTGGCTATTCTGATTCGGATTACGCCGATTGCAAAGTTGATAGAAAAAGCACACCTGAAGGGTGCCATTTGCTTGGTAGATCACTTGTGTCTTGGTCCTCCAAGAAACAAAATAGTGTGACTTTGTCCACCGTCGAAGCGGAATATATTACCACGGGTGCTTGTTGTGCACAAATACTTTATATGAAAGAAACTTTGCTAGAATATGGAGTAGTTCTAGAAAAAGTACCTCTTTTGTGCGACAATGAAAGTGTGGTAAAACTTGCAAATAATCCGGTTCAACACTCTCGCACCAAGCACATAGATATCCGCCATCACTTTCTTAGAGATCATGTTGCAAAGTTGTCGATTGCGGAATGAGCTCAATGTGCTTGATTTTAGTAACTTCACTAAAAAATGAGCTTGTGTTGTCTCTTGCATTACATTGTAATATATAACATGTTTAATCTTTGGTAACGCATATAGGGCTTGTCTAACATGGTTAAGATAACCGCCGTAAAGCATGTGAAGAAGCTTAACCTTGGATCAAACTTGACAAGCAACTAGATTTACTTTCAAGTATTGCATTGCATATGCATGAATGTTGCTTTGTCGTTTATCTTAAATTGCCCTCTTATTGACCGAAGATCAATTGGCGGATATCTTCACTAAACCGCTAGATGAGGTGACTTTTTGTTGATTGCGGAATGAGCTCAATGTTCTTGATTTTAGTAACTTCACTAAAAAATGAGCTTATGTTGTCCCTTGCATTGCATTGTAATATACAACATGTTTAATCTTTGGTAACGCATATAGGGCTTATCTAACATGGTTAAGATAACCGCCGTAAAGCGTGTGAAGAAGCTTAACCTTGGATCAAACTTGACAAGCAACTAGATTTACTTTCAAGTATTGCATTGCATATGCATGAATGTTGCTTTGTCATTTATCTTAAATTGCCCTCTTATTGCCTATTTTCTTAAAAAGGAATTATAGCCTAAGGCAAAATATTTTGAAAAATTTGAGGGTTTGAGAGAGGTCACTCACATCAGTCCCAATTGGTGTTTATTTGGATCTTATTGAAGTTGGGACTTGATTGGAAATAGGCAGCACAAAGGACTTTGAAGATTTGCTGGAAAAAGAGTGATCGGACGCTGCACCGAACTCTGAAGTCCAGCATTCGGTCAGTTCATAGGAGGTGAACTGCTGCTGAGAAGGAGTGATCAGAAGCTGAAACAGTGCTTTCCCAGCGTCCGGTCAGATGGCCATCCAGCATCCGGTCGATCAAAGACGAAGGAGACTGCTGGCACCGGGCTTTGGCTACGTCCGATCAGGGTTCACCGAACGCGTTCGGTCATGATTCTAGGGGTTTTGGACCTCTCTGGAATCGATCGAACGCTGGGTGGCAGCATCCGGTCGCTGCCATTGGAGCATTCGGTCAGTAGAAAACATGCAGTTTCAGGACTTCTTCTCTGTTTCCTTCTCTGTCATGTCGGGGGCCACCTTATAACCGCAACGCTGCGCCTTGTTTTGACCCAATCTGCTCAAGCCCATGCCATCATCGCAGCCCGTGTGCTGCCGCCCATGCCATGCTCCTGCACCGCCACCTACGCTATGCTCCCGCACCGTCCACGCTCGCGTGCCACCGCACCGCACCACGCCGTCTCGTGCCTGCACGCCGCCTAGCCCGTGCTGCTCCCAGCGCCACCATGCCTTGTCTACGCCGCCGCACCCTGCTCGCGCCGAGCCCATGCCGCCAGCAACATCGCCTCACCAGCACCGCCCCTAGTGCATCAGCGCTGCTGCCTCCCGTGCCCTAATGCCAGCACCACCTCCTGTGCCCTAGCTCTAGTGACGCCGCCCACGCTCGTGCCCTCATTGTATTGCCCGGCCATCGAATCTCACCGTAACCCTTACCCTAGCCTTGAAGTGTCGACCCGATGGTTCCCCGATTCATTCCTTTTCTCGTCGATTCACTGGTTCATCAGGTAGCAAGCCCTCATTTCCAATTTCACATCTAATTGCTTGCTTCTTAGGGTTTTGTATCTCTAGATATATCGTAATTATTCATATATCCTATCTATTCTATCGTGCAGTGAGTCGGTGTCGTTGTGGTCCCATTGGTAGTTGTCAGTTGACTCGGGGTCAATGTAACACCTCGGGTGTTAGCCTTGCATAACTTGACTTGCATAACATGAGCATGAGCATCAAGCAATCATAAATCATCATTTACAATTAAAACATTTGATCGAAACATATGAAACATTACTTGTTATCTCGTGTTTCTTAGAACATATGCATATGATCATGTACAAATGAATGCAAGTGGGTAGTGCTAGTCACTAAAACACCTTAGCTACACTTAGGTTAACAAAAGGAACCTTGTTCATGAAGGCCACATTTCATGATCAAGCACTTAAGTGATATTTCATGTGTTGACCTAAATAGCTATATGAGTGACTACTACATGAAATGCTTAAATGACCTTGCAAATTGTCTTAACATGCTTAGGATATCATTAGGAACAACTTTGGTATTTAGTGCTAGGGCTAGTTTGGTCATTTAGCCATGGTTTGAATGTGTATCATGATTTCAAAGTGACATGTTTGACCAAAGTTGAACTAGGTGTTAGGGACCTTGCATGGAGGAGTTCACTAAAGCAAAGTTGTAGTATTTGACATAAGGAACAACTTTTATTTTTGGGTCATTGATTGATTCAGCTCCTAACATGCTTGAATTTGGATAACAAAAACCAGCAAAATCCAGTTTTCAACACTTAACAAATTTTCTAAGTGATGGATTGACTGACAGCCTGACAAGCTGACCTTCAGGGCATTATAACTTGAATTCGGTTGAGAATTAGAACACAATCCTTGAACAACATTTGAAGCTGGTACATGGGTCTACAAATTCTATTCAGTATGTTTGCACGAAGGAGCCACCGATTAGCCAGTAAATCAAAGTGAAAACGTGCTGTCAAGCTCTGCATCGCGCGACTAACGAACTGAATCGCGACGTTCAATGGCCGACCGGTTTCAGAAACCGCGCGCCGCGTGTCCCCGGCGACGGCCGCGCGTCGCCTCTGCTCTGCCCAGCCAGGCCACGACACGCCCGAGTGTGGCCTTAACGTCGCCAGCGCCCGCCCGAGCCATCCCGCGCCTCCATTTGCTTCGCCTCGGCCTTTCTTCATCGCCGCAGTAGTAGCCGAACTCCCGCTGCTCCGCCGTCGCCATAACCATGCGCGAGCTCGCGCCTAGCCACTCCAGCACCACCACCAAAGCTCCACCGTCTTCTCAGCGACCCACTGCTCCCTCCCGTGCTCGCTGACCAAGCTTGGTAAGCCCCAGTGCCGTGCAGTGCCTCGCCGGAGCTCCTCTGCTACCCTCCGTCGCCGTGGCCAGGCCCAACCCGACCACCGCAGGCCACGATAGCGCAGGCAACAGCTTCCTTGTAGTCCACTGGTGCTTGTCCACGCGCTAATTTGGGTCACCTTGGCCTCCACCGGCGTACCGCCATGGTCCAGCCCCGCCGCTCCGCCATGGCCGCCGCCGTTAGCTTTAGAGTCGACGATAAGGCCGGCCAAGTGGCTCAATAGCTTCGCTAGGTCACGTAGGTCATGTGGTGAAGACGTTACCACCGGCAAAGCTCGCCGTCGACGAGCCGCAGCCGCGCAGTGCTCAGCAGCGCCGCTGCTCTGCTCCGTGTCACTGACGCGTGGGGTCCCCTGACCAGCGGGTCCCACCTGTCAGCGACAACAGTAGTGAAGGCTAACTCATTTTGAATCTAGTTTTTGATTTGTTTTGTGAAATTTGTATCTTCAGTTTGGTAGCTCCAAAAATTATGAAATAAATATGATTGTGTTGCTTAGGAAGTGTAGTGTTTAGTAAAAATATGTTCTTGGCTTCAACAGTAGAAATTTCTAGAGATTTAAATAGGGATTTCAAATGTGCTTTTGAATGCATTCAAATTTGTTTATTTTATATCTAGAGTTCCTGTGCTCCAAAAATTATGAAATTTTTGTGGTAGGCTATTCTTGTCATACATGAGCTTGGGTAAAAATTTGAGGACCAGTGCATGTGTAGATCTATAGTTATAGATTTTTCTTTTATAAATAGTTAATCCTTGCATGAATTTTTATAAATTAATTATGAGTCCAAAATTCATGAAATTTATTGGAGGTGATACTAGTACCATATGGATGTTAAGAAAAATAAGAAATCTGTTGCTTGACACTTTTCAATAGGATTTTCCATTTATGCTATTTCAAGCCTTGCTTCCTTATCATTTTTGTATAGAATGTTCTACTTAGTAAAATAACATGAAATTTTTATAGTAGTCCTTTGATAGCATTAGTAAGGCTCTGTAAAATTTTGAGAATTTATTAAGCACATCTGATATATATTAATTATTTAACCTAGATATCTAAATAAAATAATAAAGGCAATTTAATAAATAGTTTGGGCTTCACCATTATATCATCTTAACTGTAATTGGTATGCTTATACTATTGGTAGGTTCTAGTTTGTCAAATTTGGAATGATTACATAAAGTAGAAGTATTCTTACTTTATATTGCATGTTAAATCATTTCCGGACTGATTCTAGAGTGTGATGAGTTACATGTTGAAACTAATGTAGACTATAAAAATGGTTAATAACAAAGTTGTAGAGAATTTGATAAGCTTTCTAGAAAATCCAGGATCACTGTTTTTGGATTTGTAGAACTCCAGTTATGAGTGAAACGAGTAGCTACTGTTTGTGGCATAATCGATGCATTGTAGAAGTAGTTAAGTAATAATCAAGAAGAGATATGCACCTACTCAAACAACGTGATGCACTTGTTAACATATATGCATTCGTAATACTTATACCATACTCATGCATCTAGGATCGGAGGAAGAGATCACGTTGCTGGAATTCGAAGAAGCAGAGGAAGGGAACCCGCAGGAGAATCCGTAAGCCCCAGCTCCCGAAGGCGTGGAGCAGAACCCTGAAGAGCTTCCGAAGTGCCCTGACCACCGCCCTACTTCCTTTCTGCGAGGCAAGCCCCGGAGCAATATAAGTCTCCCAGTAATTTACAAATGTTTACTTACGTATTTATGATTGATGCATTAGGTATAAGAGTTGAATGAAACCACTTGATGCATGTACATTCCTTGTTCAGATATTAACCCTTTAACCGGTATAGGTCCAGGATCAAATATATGCTTAGCCATGCTTAGACCGGTAGAAGTCGGGTGATGTCCTGTCACCTGCGAGAGATAGGTGGATACCGGAGCACGGTTGACTATATCTGCTATCGTGGAACAGAACCATGTGGTAAAAATAAATTGAGACCGGACGGGAAGTCGATAGAGAAGCAACAAGACATGGAGGTCTTGGGTGTGGATTTATCCCCGTCTGTGTCGATTAAGGACCGTACCATTGTTGGTGCTTCTAACAAGATTGAACGCATGCCTCTCACTTAGCTGGCCGGATAACTCGTTCCGACCGCGAAGCCGAGTAATTCAACTCAGGCCGGGAACTGTTCTGTTGTGCGCTCCTTCCGGGGAACGATCAGACTGAGCCCAAGGGCAGGCTTGGCCTGAGCATCCTGGCATCTGGTGTTCTAGATTGTGCGGCGCGGTACGGACTCGCGAAATGTGTACCTGAGTTGTACCAAAGGTGACCTAAGGCTATCGTGGCTGGTAGACCTGGGTTTGTGTTAGGAATAAATTCCCAGCTGGTTGAAATCGATTCGAATCGCCGTCTCTCCCGGATAGTGAGAAACTTGGCTAGTCCCAACATTGTAGCAACTATATTATGAAACATGATGGTTCAAATGAATTTGGAATTACAATACTTGCTATGGTTACTATTGTATGATTCTAAATAATATATAACATGTTTGGCGCAGGATAGTTGCTAATCTAGAAATGGATAGTTACAATTAACTTGATAAAAGAATCACAATTGTACTACGGTTAATTGCCTTTTTCGCAAAATGTTGTCAAGTTACATCCACTTATACAGCCTTGCATAATCCTTGGAGTCATTTTATTTCTGGTTCATGACGGGTAAGTCTAGCTGAGTACCTTCTCGTACTCAGGGTTTATTTTCCCATTGTTGCAGATGGCACTGTGTATCATGGTTATTGCAAGAGTTGCTTCTATCCCGCTGTGGATGAGGAGTAAGCCTTGGGCAAGCTTCTTTAGTAATTCCTATCTTTGCTTTTGTGGACCATGATCTGGCTTGGCACTGTATCAAACTATGTTGGAAACTTTATCTTCGAACTTGTTTGCTTCCGCTTTGTTTACCAAACTCAGTTTGTAATAACTTTTTATTTGTACTCTGATGATGAAAAGTATCTGCGAACCGTATGTAATATGTGGCATGTATGTTGAATCCTGTACGATCTTGGTTGTTGTAAATCGTTTATCGAGACCCGTCGTGGTACTCGATGGACTACCGGGTTTATATGGATTCAAGTATGACAGTGCGACCGCTAGCGGATTGCCATTATACTTGTATTCTTATAAATTGGTCGGTTCTGCGACAGCTGGTATCAGAGCAGGTTTCAACGTTAATTGTCACAAGTGTATTTAAAACAAAAGTTTTTGTGTTCCAAAAACCCTTCTCTAGCGACTAATAGTTATTTAATAAGTATTTGAAATCTAAAGTGTGCCAATGATCACTTTCCTTATGCCTAGATTAAGGACTATTAGGTGGCTATTTAAGTACTAACATGGGGGGTTTTTACTTCGTCGTCCATACGGCGTGCTATAGTATGGATGCCATTCACTTGAGTGGTAATGTATGGATCAAATGCCTCTACGCCAAGGTAAGATGAGTGTATGACCGCAAGATGTGAGCGTGCGGTCGGGAAGAGTTATCTTTGGTACGGCTATGTATGCATGGTTGCATGTGTACATGGTACATATTTAATTGTGGGTTTAAATTATTGTTGGGTAGATTGATACGGAAGTATATGTATGGGGATACATATATGAAAGTATTTACAATTACATTCTGCATATTTCATTATGGGTTTAGGGCTAAAATGAAATTTTATGCAGGTACACTAACAACGAAACGTGTAGTTCGACTAGTTACGATCTATATGAGAGAACGTATGTATGCCACCGTGTCTACCGTTAGAAACAAATTTTTCCTAAGTTTGTAAGGACGTACGGAATGAGCATGCATCATGTTAAATTACCATTCACAAAACTACCTGGTTCCTCCCCTTATAAAATTCTTACTCGGTTATGTAACTCTTATCCATTATGGCATTGTCTCACAAAAGGGTACATGTTGATGGTGCAGATGGCACGCACCAAGCAGACTGCTCGCAAGTCCACCGGAGGTAGAGCTCCTAGCCGTCAGCTTGCTCCACGTACCCGTCAACGTCACACGTTCCTTGGAGAGTTTGGGATGCCTACACTCTTGTGGAGAGTGCTCAGCTATGTAGGTTATCTCGATGGAATGGAACCCCGCTACTTCTGGGCAAATGAGCGGTTGGGAGAAGGTCTCTTAGTTACTGTGGAGGCCATTGTCCGTCCCCGAGGTGATGATTCTGAGTGGACAGGTTGGTGTTATGAGTCGACTGGCAGGACTGCTAAAGAAGCAGCTGGTAGGGCAGCCTTTGGGATCCTGAGGGATATCATGGATCGTTTTCCTCAGGAGCTGGCAGCCACTATGGTTGGAGTCTTTCCAAGAGGTAATCCCTCCACTGACTCATGGCAGCAGGCAAGAGGAAGATCTTTGGAGATTGGTGCAGCAGAAGGGCAGAACAGCGATAACCCTACCATGAGCGCCATGTTCGCAGTGATGAGAGTGTTAGAGGGAGTTGAAGGTAGCCTCAGACGTGTGTCTGGTGCTCTTGGTCATGCCCGCGAAGACCGACGTCAGCTTCAGAGGGAGCACAACGCCGAGATAGAGAGGCTCACTGAAGAAATGACTCGGTTAACTCACCAGCGAAATGTAGCTTGGTCTAGGGAAGATGTCCTGAGGGCTCGATAGTTTGAGCTAGGACAGCAGCTGGCCAATGCGGAAGAATACAACGATAATCTGCATGAAGAGGTTCATCTACTGCACAATCAGCTCCACCCTTATGTCCCACCTGGAGCCACAAAGATGGATCTGGAAGGGTACGAGGAAGAAGAAGAAGCGGAGCCTGAAGAAGTAGAACCTGAGGAAGGAGATGATTCTGCGTCTGACCTCGATAGTGATCATGATGAGGATTAGGTCGCTTAGCACTTAGTAGGACTCGTGTATCACCTTTATTCTATAATGGACCTGTAGTTCCAAGTTGGCATTAGTAACCAGACTATCATGTAATGTTAATCGCACGTTTGGTTGAACGTCAATGCAATTCCAGTTCTTGACGGTAATCACGCTTTAAATTTACATGCGTTATGAGCACGATAAGTGGTCAAATTGGTGATGTCATGTTGCGAGAATGAATTATTATGCCTCTGTTTTTATTGTGCTTTTGAGAATTTTCTCCAGTAATTTCAGTTTGGCATGAGTACCTAATTCATCTGCAATCTCTTGGCATCAACCAATAATCGCTTATTGTTGCAACTTCGCAGATGACGCGCACCCGTGCTGGAGCTAGTAGCAGCCAGGATGGCAACCAGGATGACTTGCCACCCCCACCGCCACCATCTGCTCAGGAATTCTTTACCCAGTTCCTAGGAAGCCAAAGGACAATGGAGGAAGCTTTGCGCCTCATCGCGCAAAACACTGCTCGTGGCCACCCACAGCAACCAGGGGCCGAACCAAATCAGCATAGTTCATTCAAGGAGTTTCTGGACATGAAGCCTCCGATCTTCAAGGTGGCTGAGGAACCACTGCAGGCCGATGAGTGGCTAAATACCATCGAGCAGAAATTTCGTCTGCTAAGGGTCACCGAACACCTGAAAGCAGAATATGCTTCTCATTAATTACAAGGACCAGCAGGGATCTGGTGGACACACTTCCTATCGTCTCTGCCTGCTGATGCGAGAGTGACCTGGGATCAGTTCAAGCTGGCTTTTAGGGGACACCATATTCCCCCGGGCCTGATGTGCATGAAAGCAGCCAAATTTATGAGGCTCACTCAGGGAACAAAGTCACTCACAGAATATATGCACGCATTCAACAACTTGTCAAGATATGCTCCAAGTTTCGTGGATACTGAAGAGAAAAAGATTGAGAGTTTCAAGCGAGGTCTGGGTACCAAATTAATGAAGACTATGGCAAATTCTAGATGTGCCATGTATAATGAGTTTATTAGTGATGCCTTGACCCAAGAAAACCACAACAACCTGCATGCAGTTGCTAAGGGTCGCAAGAGGGCATATGAGGCTGGTGCATCCGGATCTTTCCAGTCAAAAGCGCCTATCGCAGCTAGGCCACAATTCTGTCCACCTGCATCCAAGTTCAGGCCTCCACCACCGAAAGCTCAGAATAACAGGCCATAGAAACCGTTTCGTAAGGCGTTCACTATTGCCCTACCAAAAGGAAATGGAAATCAGGACAGCTCCACCAGATTCAGGAGTAATCAACCTTGTTTCAACTGCAACCAACTGGGTCATTGGTCCAAGAAGTGCCCCTACCCCAAGAGGAATAGCAACTCAAATCAGAACAATCAGAGGCAGGTGAATGCCAGGGCACGTCAGGGACAAGTGCATTATACCGCTGTGGAGGAAGTGCCTGCCGGGGAAGTTGTCACGGCTGGTATGTTTCTCGTCAACAAACATCCCGCAGTTGTTTTATTTGACTCGGGAGCTTCTCATTCATTTATGAGTCAAGCATTTGCATCTAGACATGATCAAGAAATTATAGAAGTAAGTAAAGGGGGTTTTAACATAAGTTCAGCAGGGGGTACTGTTACTACCAAAAAGATAGTCAAAAATGTACTCATCTTGATACAAGGGAGAGAGTACACAACAGATTTGATAATATTGCCGGGGTTGTCGATAAGTGTAATCTTAGGCATGAATTGGATGAAGGATCATGGTGTTCTTATTGACACTAGCACCCGTACTATTATGTTGAGAGAACCCACGGGAGGGAATGCTTTTCTAGTTCCACTCTCCCACGATTTCAAACCCCAACATTTAGCTTGTGCTATCCAAACCACCACCATATGTGATATTCTAGTGGTTTGTGAGTTTCCGGATGTATTTCCAGAGGAATTACCAGGTCTACCACCGGATAGGGACATGGAATTTAAGATTGAATTAGTGCCAGGTACCGCACCCATATCCAGAAGGCCCTATAGAATGCCACCCAATGAGTTAGTAGAACTTAAAGTTCAATTGCAAGATCTATTGGACAAAGGTCTTATCCAACCTAGCTCATCTCCGTGGGGATGCCCAGCATTGTTTGTGAAAAAGAAGGATAAGTCACTGAGAATGTGTGTAGATTACAGACCACTCAATGCTGTGACCATCAAGAACAAATATCCATTGCCCCGCATTGACATCTTGTTCGATCAACTAGCGAAGGCAAAGGTATTCTCCAAAATTGACTTAAGATCAGGGTACCATCAGATAAAGATCAAACCGGAGGATATACCTAAAACCGCTTTCTCTACTAGGTACGGCTTATACAAGTATTTGGTTATGTCTTTCGGACTAACAAATGCCCCAGCCTATTTTATGTACCTAATGAACTCGGTATTCATGCCCGAACTGGATAAGTTCATGGTCGTGTTTATCGATGACATATTGATTTATTCAGAAAATGAGTTAGATCATGAAGAACATCTGAGGATTGTCCTATCCAGATTGAGGGAGCATAAGCTATATGCCAAGTTTAGCAAATGTGAATTTTGGATGAGCAAAGTACCTTTCTTAGGTCACATTTTATCGAGAGATGGAATCTCAGTAGACCCATCAAAAGTACAAGAGGTCATGGAGTGGAAAGCCCCAACTTCGGTTCATGAAGTTTGGAGTTTTCTAGGGTTAGCAGGATACTATCGTTAGTTTATTCCAGATTTCTCAAAAATAGCTAAGCCTATGACCAGACTACTTCAGAAGGATGAGAAATACAAATGGACACCAGAATGTGAAACCGCTTTTCACACCCTTAGAACTTTGCTGACCACAGCACCTGTGCTAGCACAACCAGACATTGAAAAGCCTTTTGATGTATTTTGTGATGCATCAGGAATAGGTTTGGGATGTGTGCTTATGCAAGAAGGGAGAGTAATTGCATATGCCTCTCGGCAATTGAGGAAACATGAAGTCAACTATCCTACACATGATTTGGAACTGGCAGCCGTTGTCCATGCATTAAAGATATGGAGACATTACTTGTTGGGCAATGTATGTCATATCTATACTGACCACAAAAGCCTCAAGTATATCTTTACCCAGCCAGAACTGAACATGAGACAACATAGATGGTTGGAATTGATTAAGGACTATAATTTGGAAGTGCATTACCATCCGGGCAAAGCAAATGTAGTAGCTGATGCACTTAGTCAGAAGTCCCATTGTAACACTATGGAAGCACTATTGGAAGATGGATTCTACTTGCTACATCCTGCTGTACTCCACAATATCACAATCAGTTGTTCGCTTGAGGGCAGAATCATAGAGCTATAGCAGACAGATGTAGGAATAAGTCACATCAAGAGAAAAATGCAAGAGCAAGAAACCAAACATTTTAGATTGGACGAAAGAGGTGTATTATGGTTTGAGGACCGACTAGTGGTGCCAAAAGATCGTGAGCTAAGGAATCAAATCTTAGAAGAAGCTCACTCGTCCAAATTGTCCATCCACCCGGGTAGTAGTAAAATGTATCAAGATCTAAGAACCCGTTTTTGGTGGACTAAGATGAAGAAAGAGATCGCAGCCTATGTTGCTAGGTGTGATAACTGCAGCAGAGTGAAAGCCGTCCACATGAAAACTGCTGGATTACTTTAGCCATTGCCTATTCCAGGATGGAAATGGGAGGAAATCAGCATGGACTTTATCACAGGCCTTCCAACAACGCCACAAGGTCATGACTCAATCTGGGTCATTGTTGATCGTCTTACCAAGTCAGCACACTTTATACCCGTGAACACGAGGTATATAGTTGGGAAATACGCTGAGATATACGTATCCCAGATCGTGAAATTGCATGGAGTACCCAGGACCATAATCTCGGATAGAGGACCGCAGTTCATAGCTCGTTTCTGGGAACACTTACACCAAGCTTTGGGAACCAAGCTAATCAGGAGTTCAGCTTATCATCCACAAACTTCAGGACAGACAGAGCGAGTGAACCAAATCCTAGAAGATTTACTTAGGGCTTGTGTTATATCTTCAAAAGGTTCATGGGAGAAATGGTTACCTTTAGCTAAATTCTCCTATAACAACAGTTATCAAGCGAGTATCAAAATGGCTCCATTTGAAGCCTTGTATGGCAGAAAGTGTAGAACTCCATTGAATTGGATTGAGCCCGGTGAAAGGAGATATTTTGGTATTGATTTTGTCAATGAAGCCGAAGAACAAGTACGTATCATCCAACAACACATGAAGGCAGCTCAATCAAGACAGAAGAGTTATGCCGATAGAAGAAGAAGACCACTAACTTTTGAAGTAGGTGACTATGTGTACTTAAGAGTATCACCCATGAAAGGTGTGAAGAGATTTGGGATGAAAAAGAAGCTTTCACCAAGATATGTAGGACCATACAAAATTTTGGAACGAAAAGGAAATGTTGCGTATAAGCTACAACTACCGCCAGAGATGAGTGCAATCTTTGATGTGTTCTATGTTTCTCAGCTAAAGAAATGTCTTCGAGTACCGGAAGAAGCTATTGCACCCACCAACGTGCAACTTCAATCGGATTTGACTTATGAAGAAAAGCCAATTCGAGTATTAGAAGTGATGGAGAGAGTAACAAGGAGTAAGATCATTAAGTTTTATAAGGTGGTGTGGAACAATCATAGTGAACAAGATGCTACGTGGGAAAGAGAAGATTATCTGCAAGAAGTTTATCCCGCCTTTTTCCAAGAATGGTAGGCCTTGCAAATCTCGGGATGAGATTTCTATAAGGGGGAGGGGCTGTAACACCTCGGGTGTTAGCCTTGCATAACTTGACTTGCATAACATGAGCATGAGCATCAAGCAATCATAAATCATCATTTACAATTGAAACATTTGATCGAAACATATGAAACATTACTTGTTATCTCGTGTTTCTTAGAACATATGCATATGATCATGTACAAATGAATGCAAGTGGGTAGTGCTAGTCACTAAAACACCTTAGCTACACTTAGGTTAACAAAAGGAACCTTGTTCATGAAGGCCACATTTCATGATCAAGCACTTAAGTGATATTTCATGTGTTGACCTGAATAGCTATATGAGTGACTACTACATGAAATGCTTAAATGACCTTGCAAATTGTCTTAACATGCTTAGGATATCATTAGGAACAACTTTGGTATTTAGTGCTAGGGCTAGTTTGGTCATTTAGCCATGGTTTGAATGTGTATCATGATTTCAAAGTGACATATTTGACCAAAGTTGAACTAGGTGTTAGGGACCTTGCATGGAGGAGTTCACTAAAGCAAAGTTGTAGTATTTGACATAAGGAACAACTTTTATTTTTGGGTCATTGATTGATTCAGCTCCTAACATGCTTGAATTTGGATAACAAAAACCAGCAAAATCCAGTTTTCAACACTTAACAAATTTTCTAAGTGATGGATTGACTGACAGCCTGACAAGCTGACCTTCAGGGCATTATAACTTGAATTTGGTTGAGAATTAGAACACGATCCTTGAACAACATTTGAAGCTGGTACATGGGTCTACAAATTCTATTCAGTATGTTTGCACGAAGGAGCCACCGATTAGCCGATAAATCAAAGTGAAAACGCGTTGTCAGGCTCTGCATCGCGCGACTGACGAACTGAATCGCGACGTTCAATGGCCGACCGGTTTCAGAAACCACGCGCCGTGTGTCCCTGGCGATGGCCGCGCGTCGCCTCTGCTCTGCCCAGCCTAGGCCACGACGCGCCCGAGCGCGGCCTTAACGTCGCCAGCGCCCGCCCGAGCCATCCCGCGCCTCCATTTGCTTCGCCTCGGCCTTTCTTCATCGCCGTAGCAGCAGCCGAGCTCCCGCTGCTCTGCCGTCGCCATAACCGTGCGCGAGCTCGCGCCTAGCCACTCCAGCACCACCACCAAAGCTCCACCGTCTTCTCAGCGACCCACTGCTCCCTCCCGTGCTCGCTGACCAAGCTTGGTAAGCCCCAGTGCCGTGTAGCGCCTCGCCGGAGCTCCTCCGCTACCCTCCGTCGCCGTGGCCAGGCCCAACCCGACCACCGCAGGCCACGATAGCGTGGGCAACAGCTTCCTTGTAGTCCACTGGTGCTTGTCCATGTGCTAATTTGGGTCACCTTGGCCTCCATCGGCGTACCGCCGTGGTCCAACCCCGCCGCTCTGCCATGGCCGTCGCCGTCAGCTTTAGAGTCGACGATAAGGCCGGCCAAGTGGCTCAATAGCTTCGCTAGGTCACGTAGGTCGTGTGGTGAAGACGTTACCACCGGCAAAGCTCACCGTCGACGAGCCGCAGCCGCATAGTGCTCAGCAGCGCCGCTGTTCTGCTCCGTGTCACTGACGCGTGGGGTCCCCTGACCAGCGGGTCCCACCTGTCAGCGACAGCAGTAGTGAAGGCTAACTCATTTTGAATCTAGTTTTTGATTTGTTTTGTGAAATTTGTATCTTCAGTTTGGTAGCTCCAAAAATTATGAAATAAATATGATTGTGTTGCTTAGGAAGTGTAGTATTTAGTAAAAATATGTTCTTGGCTTCAATAGTAGAAATTTCTGGAGATTTAAATAGGGATTTCAAATGTGCTTTTGAATGCATTCAAATTTGTTTATTTTATATCTAGAGTTCCTGTGCTCCAAAAATTATGAAATTTTTGTGGTAGGCTATTCTTGTCATACATGAGCTTGGGTACAAATTTGATGACCAGTGCATGTGTAGATCTATAGTTATAGATTTTTCTTTTATAAATAGTTAATCCTTGCATGAATTTTTATAAATTAATTATGAGTCCAAAATTCATGAAATTTATTGGAGGTGATACTAGTACCATATGGATGTTAAGAAAAATAAGAAATCTGTTGCTTGACACTTTTCAATAGGATTTTCCATTTATGCTATTTCAAGCCTTGCTTCCTTATCATTTTTGTATAGAATGTTCTACTTAGTAAAATAACATGAAATTTTTATAGTAGTCCTTTGATAGCATTAGTAAGGCTCTGTAAAATTTTGAGAATTTATTAAGCACATCTGATATATATTTATTATTTAACCTAGATATCTAAATAAAATAAAAAAGGCAATTTAATAAATAGTTTGGGCTTCACCATTATATCATCTTAACTGTAATTGGTATGCTTATACTGTTGGTAGGTTCTAGTTTGTCAAATTTGGAATGATTACATAAAGTAGAAGTATTCTTACTTTATATTGCATGTTAAATCATTTCCGGACTGATTCTAGAGTGTGATGAGTTACATGTTGAAACTAATGTAGACTGTAAAAATGGTTAATAACAAAGTTGTAGAGAATTTGATAAGCTTTCCAGAAAATTCAGGATCACTATTTTTGGATTTGTAGAACTCCAGTTATGAGTGAAACGAGTAGCTACTGTTTGTGGCATAATCGATGCATTGTAGAAGTAGCTAAGTAATAATCAAGAAGAGATATGCACCTACTCAAACAACGTGATGCACTTGTTAACATTTATGCATTCGTAATACTTATACCATACTCATGCATCTAGGATCGGAGGAAGAGATCACATTGCTGGAATTCGAAGAAGCAGAGGAAGGGAACCCGCAGGAGAATCCGCAAGCCCCAGCTCCCGAAGGTGTGGAGCAGAACCCTGAAGAGCTTCCGGAGTGCCCTGACCACCGCCCTACTTCCTTTCTACGAGGCAAGCCCCGGAGCATTATAAGTCTCCCAGTAATTTACAAATGTTTACTTACGTATTTATGATTGATGCATTAGGTATAAGAGTTGAATGAAACCACTTGATGCATGTACATTCCTTGTCCAGATATTAACCCTTTAACCGGTATAGGTCCAGGATCGAATATATGCTTAGCCATGCTTAGACTAGTAGAAGTCGGGTGATGTCCTATCACCTGTGAGAGATAGGTGGATACCGGAGCACGGTTGGCTATATCTGCTATCGTGGAACAGAACCATGTGGTAAAAATAAATTGAGACCGGACGAGAAGTCGATAGAGAAGCAACAAGACATGGAGGTCTTGGGTGTGGATTTATTCCCGTCTGTGTCGATTAAGGACCGTACCGTTGTTGGTGCTTCTGACAAGATTGAACGCATGCCTCTCACTTAGCTGTCCGGATAACTCATTCCGACCGCGAAGCCGAGTAATTCAACTCAGGCCAGGAACCGTTCTGTTGTGCGCTCCTTCCGGGGAACGATCAGACTGAGCCCAAGGGCAGGCTTGGCCTGAGCATCCTGGCATCTGGTGTTCCAGATTGTGCGGCGCGGTACGGACCCACGAAATGTGTACCTGAGTTGTACCAAAGGTGACCTAAGGCTATCGTGGCTGGTAGACCTGGGTTTGTGTTAGGAATAAATTCCCAGCTGGTTGAAATCGATTCAAATCGCCGTCTCTCCCAGATAGTGAGAAACTTGGCTAGTCCCAACATCGTAGCAACTATATTATGAAACATGATGGTTCAAATGAATATGGAATTACAATACTTGCTATGGTTACTATTATATGATTCTAAATAATATATCACATGTTTGGCACAGGATAGTTGCTAATCTAGAAATGGATAGTTACAATTAACTTGATAAAAGAATCACAATTGTACTACGGTTAATTGCCTTTTTCGCAAAATGTTGTCAAGTTATGTCCACTTATACAGCCTTGCATAATCCTTGGAGTTATTTTATTTCTGGTTCATGACGGGTAAGTCTAGCTAAGTACCTTCTCGTACTCAGGGTTTATTTTCCCATTGTTGCAGATGACACTGTGTATCATGGTTATTGCAAGAGTTGCTTCTATCCCGCTGTGGATGAGGAGTAAGCCTTGGGCAGGCTTCTTTAGTAATTCCTATCTTTGCTTTTGTGGACCGTGATCTAGCTTGGCACTGTATCAAACTATGTTGGAAACTTTATCTTCGAACTTGTTTGCTTCCGCTTTGTTTACCAAACTCAGTTTGTAATAACTTTTTATTCGTACTCTGATGATGAAAAGTATCTGCGAACCGTATGTAATATGTGGCATGTATGTTGAATCCTGTACGATCTTGGTTGTTGTAAATTGTTTATCGAGACCTGTCGTGGTACTCGACGGACTACCGGGTTTATATGGATTCAAGTATGACAGTGCGACCGCTTGCGGATTGCCATTATACTTGTATTCTTATAAATTGGTCGGTTCTGCGACAGTCAAGCTCGCGAGTATGGATCGAGGCCAAGCCTTGGAAGTGACAATTGGTTGTTGATCTTCGTTAGCGACAGTTATTCTTTTTAGATCCATTAGATGGCTCGTGTTAAGAATGTCGGAGGTGGTCCCGGTGATGAGGATCTGAGACCCCCACCTCACCAGCCTACAGATGCAAAAGGCAAGGCGACAAAGAAGCTAGCGATGAGGAAGTGCAAGTACCCTGATGCAGATACAGCGAGAGCAGCCGTAGTTGCAGAGGCCATAGAGCATGTAGAGAGAGGAGGTGCTCAGAGTGGTGTTGTTATTACAGATCAACTGTCTCCATCTATGAGGGCTGCACTTGAGTAGGTTGAGCACCATCTGGTGGTCTAGCTAGGACTCCCATGATTGGAGGATGGCGTGTCGCTATTGATGAGAGTCAGTCTTAGGTGAGCCTCAGTAGCAGCCACAGCCAGTAGAGCAAACTCAGGAGGGAGAGTAGGCTGAGGAGATAGAGCAAGCACCTCAGCCACTACTTCGCCACTCTGGTCGTACCCAGTGCTCTAGTCACACCGAGGTCAGAGACATAGCGGAGGGGTTCTTGCCCACCGCCTAGACCATAGGGTCCGCCTCCAATGACTCACTTGGATTTGAGGGCTGCCATGGCCAAGTAGGTTCAGCAGCTCAAACTTGTGGACTTTGAGCAGTGGTTCCCACTGAGGCAGGGATGAGCGTGCTTCAAAGGGTTTCTACACACCTCTACAGGAAGATTTTTATAATGCATACCTTAATAGTGGGGCAATATTCAAATCTCAGAGGGTGTGCAACATTAAGACCATTGTAGCAGCAACTGGAGAGCAGATTTTCCCTTACCTAGCTTACCTGCTAGGGCTGACAGATTTACTTGGACGGACAGGCTTATATGTTCCATCTTGGGTCCGTCAGTTCTATGCTACACTCTAGATTGACCCATAGCATAGATTTATACACTTTGCATTCAAAGGCAGAGATTACAAGCTGATGAGCACTAGGGTCAGAGAGATACTCAGACTTTAGGAGTAGCCCATTCGGCTACATGAGGTTTGCTATGGATAGACAACACCTCCTAGACTCCCTCATGGTAGTCTTGTGCCCCCTACAGATCTAGTACGCCATTGTTTTACAGAGCCATTCGGTGAGGGGTCGAGCAGGACACCCAGTGATCTCACTCCTATCGCTAGAGTGCTGGATGCTATTATGAGGAGGACACTGCTTCCGAGGATGGGGTATTGCGAGAGCTTGACTTGCCTATAGTTATGGTTACTGAACTCTCTAATACAGTAGATAGTGTTTGACATTTGGGATCTCCTTCTATCAGAGATGGAGGATACTATTGTAGAGGGGTTCAGGGGTCATAGGCAGCTACCATATGCTCACTAGGTTACATTCCTGATCCATAAGGCAGATACTATGAGGCCACCAGAGATGCTGGCAGAGTATAGTGGTGCTACTACAGAGTTCCCTACATACAACATGACTCAGATGATCCATCATAGTGCAGTGAGGACACCTAGCCAGCCGAGCCAACATCTAGAGGTGCCAGAGATTGTAGCTCAGCAGGATGAGACCATCAGGAGCATAGCAGCTATAGAGGAGGGGCAGCTTGATGCTTAGTAGGAGGGGATTGTCACGAGCGACCCTAGTGACAGCTCAGATGATGACTACCAGCCTATTCCTCAGATGCCTCCATGTCGATATGACCATGAGGCCGGTAGTTCTAGTTCAGCTCCACCTGCACCGTAGATAGACCCCTCTCTACTTGCCATACTTGAGCAGATGAGGCAAGATCAGGAGACAACTGCCACTTTTGCTCAGTTTCAGACTAGGCAGGATGAGTTCCAGCGATAGCAGCAGGCAATCTAGTAGCAGCAGGCTATATAGCAGTAGCAGTAGGCCATGCATCAGTAGCAACTTCTCATGTAGCAGTAGCTACTAGGGTTTATGCAGCATGTTGTGATAGCTATTGGGCCTCCACCGCCATAGCCTTCACCCTAGCTTGATCAGCCTGCCACCAGTTCTATGACTCTGGCATTACAGCCTAGTGGGCTTTAGAGTTAGGGACAACCACTAGCATAGTTTGCTTCACCTATAGAGCAGGTGTCCTAGTGGTGGTTTGCCTCACCAGTACTAGCCCCACAGTTCACACCTCTTCAAATGGGCTTCACACTAGCTCAGACTTCCTCGCTGCTAGTGCCAGATACCTCAGTCTCTAGGAGCCTTGGAGCGACTTTCAGTGAGTTGATAGGGCAGCCTACTATACCATATTTACATGTCCCAGGTCCTTCTATAGTTGCACCTATTACCGGGACTACAGAGATGCTCCCTTCTTCTATTGCATCATCAGAGCCACCTACTTTAGTGATACCTACATAGTCTATGGCCGCTCTAGTCCTAGATTCAACCTAGACCACTTCAATATTACTTCCAGCTACACAGGGTCAGATAGCTCAGAGCTTAGGGTCAAATGATAATGGCACACAGTTCTAGCTCGCTCCTCATACCTCAGCGCCTGACTCGTCTGCTGCAGCCCCACCGACCGACCCTTAGGTTTTGGTGTTTGACGCCAAAGGGGGAGAGGGATCGAGTATGTTAGACTAAGGGGGAGCTTAGTAATCTATTATATTTGGTTTTTATGTGTGATACACTATTATGCATTTGTGTGTGTTTACTTTCGTGCATCAAACGATATTTATGTGATAGTGATATCTTTACTTACGTATTTATGATTGATGCATTAGGTATAAGAGTTGAATGAAACCACTTGATGCATGTACATTCCTTGTCCAGATATTAACCCTTTAACCGGTATAGGTCCAGGATCGAATATATGCTTAGCCATGCTTAGACTAGTAGAAGTCGGGTGATGTCCTATCACCTGTGAGAGATAGGTGGATACCGGAGCACGGTTGGCTATATCTGCTATCGTGGAACAGAACCATGTGGTAAAAATAAATTGAGACCGGACGAGAAGTCGATAGAGAAGCAACAAGACATGGAGGTCTTGGGTGTGGATTTATTCCCGTCTGTGTCGATTAAGGACCGTACCGTTGTTGGTGCTTCTGACAAGATTGAACGCATGCCTCTCACTTAGCTGTCCGGATAACTCATTCCGACCGCGAAGCCGAGTAATTCAACTCAGGCCAGGAACCGTTCTGTTGTGCGCTCCTTCCGGGGAACGATCAGACTGAGCCCAAGGGCAGGCTTGGCCTGAGCATCCTGGCATCTGGTGTTCCAGATTGTGCGGCGCGGTACGGACCCACGAAATGTGTACCTGAGTTGTACCAAAGGTGACCTAAGGCTATCGTGGCTGGTAGACCTGGGTTTGTGTTAGGAATAAATTCCCAGCTGGTTGAAATCGATTCAAATCGCCGTCTCTCCCAGATAGTGAGAAACTTGGCTAGTCCCAACATCGTAGCAACTATATTATGAAACATGATGGTTCAAATGAATATGGAATTACAATACTTGCTATGGTTACTATTATATGATTCTAAATAATATATCACATGTTTGGCACAGGATAGTTGCTAATCTAGAAATGGATAGTTACAATTAACTTGATAAAAGAATCACAATTGTACTACGGTTAATTGCCTTTTTCGCAAAATGTTGTCAAGTTATGTCCACTTATACAGCCTTGCATAATCCTTGGAGTTATTTTATTTCTGGTTCATGACGGGTAAGTCTAGCTAAGTACCTTCTCGTACTCAGGGTTTATTTTCCCATTGTTGCAGATGACACTGTGTATCATGGTTATTGCAAGAGTTGCTTCTATCCCGCTGTGGATGAGGAGTAAGCCTTGGGCAGGCTTCTTTAGTAATTCCTATCTTTGCTTTTGTGGACCGTGATCTAGCTTGGCACTGTATCAAACTATGTTGGAAACTTTATCTTCGAACTTGTTTGCTTCCGCTTTGTTTACCAAACTCAGTTTGTAATAACTTTTTATTCGTACTCTGATGATGAAAAGTATCTGCGAACCGTATGTAATATGTGGCATGTATGTTGAATCCTGTACGATCTTGGTTGTTGTAAATTGTTTATCGAGACCTGTCGTGGTACTCGACGGACTACCGGGTTTATATGGATTCAAGTATGACAGTGCGACCGCTTGCGGATTGCCATTATACTTGTATTCTTATAAATTGGTCGGTTCTGCGACAGTCAAGCTCGCGAGTATGGATCGAGGCCAAGCCTTGGAAGTGACAATTGGTTGTTGATCTTCGTTAGCGACAGTTATTCTTTTTAGATCCATTAGATGGCTCGTGTTAAGAATGTCGGAGGTGGTCCCGGTGATGAGGATCTGAGACCCCCACCTCACCAGCCTACAGATGCAAAAGGCAAGGCGACAAAGAAGCTAGCGATGAGGAAGTGCAAGTACCCTGATGCAGATACAGCGAGAGCAGCCGTAGTTGCAGAGGCCATAGAGCATGTAGAGAGAGGAGGTGCTCAGAGTGGTGTTGTTATTACAGATCAACTGTCTCCATCTATGAGGGCTGCACTTGAGTAGGTTGAGCACCATCTGGTGGTCTAGCTAGGACTCCCATGATTGGAGGATGGCGTGTCGCTATTGATGAGAGTCAGTCTTAGGTGAGCCTCAGTAGCAGCCACAGCCAGTAGAGCAAACTCAGGAGGGAGAGTAGGCTGAGGAGATAGAGCAAGCACCTCAGCCACTACTTCGCCACTCTGGTCGTACCCAGTGCTCTAGTCACACCGAGGTCAGAGACATAGCGGAGGGGTTCTTGCCCACCGCCTAGACCATAGGGTCCGCCTCCAATGACTCACTTGGATTTGAGGGCTGCCATGGCCAAGTAGGTTCAGCAGCTCAAACTTGTGGACTTTGAGCAGTGGTTCCCACTGAGGCAGGGATGAGCGTGCTTCAAAGGGTTTCTACACACCTCTACAGGAAGATTTTTATAATGCATACCTTAATAGTGGGGCAATATTCAAATCTCAGAGGGTGTGCAACATTAAGACCATTGTAGCAGCAACTGGAGAGCAGATTTTCCCTTACCTAGCTTACCTGCTAGGGCTGACAGATTTACTTGGACGGACAGGCTTATATGTTCCATCTTGGGTCCGTCAGTTCTATGCTACACTCTAGATTGACCCATAGCATAGATTTATACACTTTGCATTCAAAGGCAGAGATTACAAGCTGATGAGCACTAGGGTCAGAGAGATACTCAGACTTTAGGAGTAGCCCATTCGGCTACATGAGGTTTGCTATGGATAGACAACACCTCCTAGACTCCCTCATGGTAGTCTTGTGCCCCCTACAGATCTAGTACGCCATTGTTTTACAGAGCCATTCGGTGAGGGGTCGAGCAGGACACCCAGTGATCTCACTCCTATCGCTAGAGTGCTGGATGCTATTATGAGGAGGACACTGCTTCCGAGGATGGGGTATTGCGAGAGCTTGACTTGCCTATAGTTATGGTTACTGAACTCTCTAATACAGTAGATAGTGTTTGACATTTGGGATCTCCTTCTATCAGAGATGGAGGATACTATTGTAGAGGGGTTCAGGGGTCATAGGCAGCTACCATATGCTCACTAGGTTACATTCCTGATCCATAAGGCAGATACTATGAGGCCACCAGAGATGCTGGCAGAGTATAGTGGTGCTACTACAGAGTTCCCTACATACAACATGACTCAGATGATCCATCATAGTGCAGTGAGGACACCTAGCCAGCCGAGCCAACATCTAGAGGTGCCAGAGATTGTAGCTCAGCAGGATGAGACCATCAGGAGCATAGCAGCTATAGAGGAGGGGCAGCTTGATGCTTAGTAGGAGGGGATTGTCACGAGCGACCCTAGTGACAGCTCAGATGATGACTACCAGCCTATTCCTCAGATGCCTCCATGTCGATATGACCATGAGGCCGGTAGTTCTAGTTCAGCTCCACCTGCACCGTAGATAGACCCCTCTCTACTTGCCATACTTGAGCAGATGAGGCAAGATCAGGAGACAACTGCCACTTTTGCTCAGTTTCAGACTAGGCAGGATGAGTTCCAGCGATAGCAGCAGGCAATCTAGTAGCAGCAGGCTATATAGCAGTAGCAGTAGGCCATGCATCAGTAGCAACTTCTCATGTAGCAGTAGCTACTAGGGTTTATGCAGCATGTTGTGATAGCTATTGGGCCTCCACCGCCATAGCCTTCACCCTAGCTTGATCAGCCTGCCACCAGTTCTATGACTCTGGCATTACAGCCTAGTGGGCTTTAGAGTTAGGGACAACCACTAGCATAGTTTGCTTCACCTATAGAGCAGGTGTCCTAGTGGTGGTTTGCCTCACCAGTACTAGCCCCACAGTTCACACCTCTTCAAATGGGCTTCACACTAGCTCAGACTTCCTCGCTGCTAGTGCCAGATACCTCAGTCTCTAGGAGCCTTGGAGCGACTTTCAGTGAGTTGATAGGGCAGCCTACTATACCATATTTACATGTCCCAGGTCCTTCTATAGTTGCACCTATTACCGGGACTACAGAGATGCTCCCTTCTTCTATTGCATCATCAGAGCCACCTACTTTAGTGATACCTACATAGTCTATGGCCGCTCTAGTCCTAGATTCAACCTAGACCACTTCAATATTACTTCCAGCTACACAGGGTCAGATAGCTCAGAGCTTAGGGTCAAATGATAATGGCACACAGTTCTAGCTCGCTCCTCATACCTCAGCGCCTGACTCGTCTGCTGCAGCCCCACCGACCGACCCTTAGGTTTTGGTGTTTGACGCCAAAGGGGGAGAGGGATCGAGTATGTTAGACTAAGGGGGAGCTTAGTAATCTATTATATTTGGTTTTTATGTGTGATACACTATTATGCATTTGTGTGTGTTTACTTTCGTGCATCAAACGATATTTATGTGATAGTGATATCTACGTGATCATGATATTTGTCGTGTGTGCTCTCTACTTTGATTCTTTTATATGTCATATCACTAGTGTTATGCTCTTTTGCTTTGCTTCCATGTTTCACTCCGATGCAAATGAGCTTTATTACTTGTACTCATGCTTATTTCATATCTTTTGAGTACATCATGTTGGCTTCGGTCATATAAGCTTGCCTAACTCCTTTGTTCTTATTGTCAAAAGCTTATATGAACCAAGCATGTTAAAAACCTCAACTCTTTCACATACTCAAGGTGGTATTGTCATCAATCACAAAAAGGGGGAGATTGAAAGCATCTAGGCCCCTAGTTGGGTTTCGGTGATCAATGACAATACGTGATTACTATGACTAACATGTGTTTTGTAGAGGCAATTAAGTTAGGTCATGGTAATGAAGATCGATTGGGCTATCATTATGGTCATGCCCCTACAATGGAAATCATTTCAGTTTTCAAAGGATGAACGACAAGGTTAAGGATGGACTAGTTCTAAGTCTTGATTGGAGTGGAAGAGACACTTAGAGTAGTTTAGGACTTTGTTTTTCCTTTGGCTGTACTATTAAGGGGGGTATGGATGGGTAGCTTGACCTAGGTGAGTCTAGTGAGTTAGGTGTGGTGCACACTTGCTAAATCTAGCACTAGGTAGCTCCTAAGAAGTCCTTAGATCCATTGGAGCAAACTTCATTCACATATGATCGAGAGTTGGAAGTGAATGGAGGGTCAAATACTAACTGGACGCTGGCTCTAGGATGACCGGACACTAGCATAGAGTTCGGTCAGTTCTAGCGTCTGGTCAGTTCATTTGATCAAGGTGAAATCATCTGGTGCAATCGAACGCTGAGAGGTGAAGTGACTAGATGCTGAGTCCCAATGTCCGGTCAACTCTAGTAAGGTTCCAGAGAGGGAAAATCATGACCGGACATGTCTAGTCAGTGTTGACCTGATGCTATCCAACGTTTGGTCACATTTTAAACACTGGAGTTCGGGGAGAACTGATCAGAGCATCCGGTCACCCCGCAGAAGCACATAACGGTTCGTTTTTCAGCCATGGTTATAAATACTTCCTCCATTCGTGTGTGGGGGTACTTTTGCTCATTCCAACAGCTGAGAAACACCTTTGAGAGTGCCAAGAAGAGCAAGGTCCTAGTGAGGTGATTGAGATTTGAGAATCCCAAAGAGAGCCCTCATTAGTGAGATCAAGAGTAGCAAAGTGTGCATCCACCCTTCTCATTAGGCTTGTCGTGGTCAAGTGAGAGTTCGTGCTTGTTACTCTTGGTGATCGCCATCACCTAGACGGCTTGGTGGTGATTGAGAGTTTGGTGATCATCCAACAGAGCTTGTGGATGACCTAACTCAAGTTGTGAGCGGTTGTGGGTGATTCACCACGACGGAGTGTCAAAGAATCAACCCATAGAGAGCACTTGATCCTTGTGCGGATCAAGGGGGAGCTACGCCCTTGTGCGGGTGCTCCAACGAGGACTAGTGGGGAGTGTCAACTCTTCGATACCTTGGCAAAACATCGCCATGTTCCTCCTTCTGTATTTACTTTGATCATTTACTTTGAGCAATTCAATTCTTGTCATTTACATTCATAGAATTGCCATGCTAGAGTAGGATTGGAACATAGGTTGCTAAACTTTTGTGCGATAGATCAATAGAAACACTTTCTAGGACAAGGGGTTAATTGGGCTAACCATAGGACTTAATTATTGCAAAGAAATTTAGAATTAGCCCAATTCACCCCCTCTTGGGCATCTTGATCCTTTTAGTTGCTAGGATTGAGTGGCATGGCAAGTTGAGTGGTTAAGTCCTTGACAAATGTTTGTGAAAAGCTAACACACGCGCACAAGGTGTTGTACACTTGGTGGTGTTGGCACATTTGCAAAGGAGAAGAATTTGGTGAAGAAAATGAGTTGAGTGCGCTGGTCACGGGGTGACCGAACACATCCGATATGAGGACCGGACGTGTTCGGTATCTGACCCAGGTGGCAGTATTCCTGATGTGACCGAACACGTCCGATATCGATACCGAACGCGTCTGGTATTCTGGCTAGGCGCAGGCAGAGTTGCCTAGGTGACTGGACTCTGGCTCGTAGCAGTGACTGGACGCTAAGCAATCACTATTTAGTGTCAGGTCATGGTGATGTGGGGCATAGGTGTTGGTCTAGAGAAGACCAGACGTAGGGGCGCATTCGGTCGGCCACACCAGACATGTCCGGTCGTAGTTGAGCGGCTCTGGAAGCTATCTGGACTCGATCGAACGCTGCCCCTGCTACGCCCGACCACTTCACTACAGTGCATCCAATGCGTCACAGTCATAGAGTGTTAGAGAGGGCCATTGGGCGGCAACGGCTACTTTGTTGGAATGGGACATGTGGCTATCAAGCAGGGACTGGACGCAGCAACTAGACGCGTACGGTGCACACGACCTGCGTGTCCGGTTGTCCCGAAATTTGCCAGTGAAGGGGTAACAGCTATTTTAGCCCATGGGGCTATAAATAGAAGTGTTGGAAAGCCTTTGGCTGGTTGCTGAGCACACTAGAGCCTTGGTGGCTTATGTGGTAGTGCTGGAGAGCCCTCTACTCACTTGAGCTTGATAGTGTTCATCCGATCGAGTGAGTGAGCGATTCTAGTGCGATTGCATCATGAGGTTGCATCGAGTGGCACTAGGTGGTCGTCTTGCAAGCTGGTGGTGCTTGTTACTCTTGGAGGTTGCCACCTCATAGATGGCTTGGTGGTGGTCTCCGTCGAAGCCCACAAGATGCTTGTGCGGTGCTCCGGAGAAGAGCTTTCTGAGGGGCGTTGTGCTCGCCCTACGGGAGCAGTGAAGAGAAACTCTAATTGAGCATGTCATTGAGCTACCCTCACTTTTGGGGTAGGTTCTTGTGGTGCCCAATGTGCAGGCTTGGCGGGTGATGCCAATTAGCCACCTAATCACTAAGTGAGCGGTCGACACAACGGGGATGTAGCGTGTTGGCAAGCACATGAATCTTAGGAGAAAATCACTGTGTCAACATTGTTCTTCCCGTTGGTTTGCAATCCACTTACATAAGCTTGTAATTACTTTCATATACATTGTGCTTGTGTAGTTGCTCTTGTAATTAGTTAGCTTGTGTAGCTCACTAGTTACCTTCTTGCTTGTGTAGCATAGAAGTAGCTCCCTTGCGTGGCTAATTTGGTTTGTGTAACCTTGTTAGTCACATTGCTTAGTTTGTGTAGCTAAGTATTTGTGCTCTCTAATTTGGCATTGGTTTCCTTGTTATTGAGCATTGCTAGTGAGCTTAGGAGCTTTATGCTTTTGCTTACTAGAATTGTGTAGGAGCTCCCCGGTGTGCAAAATACTAGTGGCATAGGTTTGTGTGAGCTTGCTCTTAGAATTGGATAGGTGAGCTCTAGCTAGCTTGGTACCTTAGTTGCTTAATTAGGATCTTTGCAAGGTGCTAGAGAACATAGATAGAGGGGTATAGTCTTGGCTAGACCAATAGTTTTAATTCCACACTTATTTCGGTTAGCTAGCGTGATTAAGTTTTAGAAAGGACTATTCACCCCCTCTAGTTTGCCATCTCGACCCTACAAGTGTTATCAGAGCTAGGTCTCTCACTTGTGGTCTTCACCGACCTGAGAGGATGGTGACTTATGGGCTAGATATTGACTGTCCACACATTTTTGATGGCACACACTTTGCATGGTGGAAAAAATAGATGATATGCAATTTCAAGTTTATTTGCCCTCAAATGTGGTGGATGATAGATGTAGGCTTTTCTCATGTGTTGGATGAAAATAATCTAACTCAAGCACAAGAGAAATGCCTAGATCTCGACACCCAAGCTATTGACATCATGTATAGATCTTTGGATAGCATATTTGGTGAGATCATTGACATGAAGACCTCATGAGATTTAGAGTTATCTCAATGAGTAGTATGGGATGGTCTTTGATGATGATGATGAGCCCAAGATGGAGGCATGTGAGGATGTTGAGCATAGCCACAATTCAGTAATTGTGGAAGATTGCTCCACCTCATGGTCAAGTGATGATGATGATGATCATACCACAAGATTGATGATGATGCCACAAGTGATGCCAATGATGATGCTACTCCATGCACACTTGATGGTGATAATGATGGATCATGCTCGGACTATGAGAGTGATGTTTCTTCAAGATCTCCAACTACATCCCATTGCTTCATGTCACAAGGTGACACTAAGGTATCTAATGCAAATGTGATTGATCTTGATTCATATGAAGATCTTCTAGATAGATATGGTTGCATGATCAAAGCTTTAGAAAAAGAGATGGCTAAAACCGAGAAATTAAAAAATGAAAACTCTTTTCTAAAGAACACATGTGAACAACAAAAACATCTACTTTATGTTACTACTTGTTCACATGAGGAGCTAAAATTGGCTCATGAGGAACTTAGTGTTGCTCATGATAACTTGGTATAAGACCATGCTTTTCTCACTAAGGAGCTTTCCAATGGTTAAATTAAAACTAGTGAGAGCTCATCACATGGATCAATTGATCAATCACATATTGGTGCTAACCCTTGTGATGTAGGCCCGTGAACCTTGGGAGAAAATCATCGTGTCAACATTGTTCTTCCCGTTGGTCTATAATCCCCTTACACAAGCTTGTAATTACTTTCATATACATTGTGCTTGTGTAGTTACTCTTGTAATTAGTTAGCTTGTGTAGCTCACTGGTTACCTTCTTGCTTGTGTAGCATAGAAGTAGCTCCCTTGCATGGCTAATTTAGTTTGTGTAACCTTGTTAGTCACATTACTTAGTTTGTGTAGCTAAGTATGTGCGCTCTCTAATTTGGCATTGGTTGCCTTGTTATTGAGCATTGCAAGTGAGCTTAGGAGCTTTGTGCTTTTGCTTACTAGAATTGTGTAGGAGCTCCCCGGTGTGCAAAATACTAGTGGCAGAGGTTTATGTGACCTTGCTCCTAGAATTGGATAGGTGGGCTCTCGCTAGCTTGGCACCTTTGTTGCTTAATTAGGATCTTTGTAAGGTGCTAGAGAACATAGATAGAGGGGTGTAGTCTTTACTAGACCGATAGTTTTAATTCCGCACTTGTTTCTGTTAGCCGGGGCGATTAAGTTTTAGAAAGGACTATATACCCCTCTCTAGTCCGCCATCTCAACCCTACACTTGAGTGGTTTATCAATGCCATTAGTGCTTACATGGAGCATAATGTTGAGGCTCTTGGTTTCATAAATTACCCATGTAGGGATTGTAAAAATCTTAAGAAGTGGCATAGCATGGAGCTGATCAGGGGTCATCTGCTTCGTAGGGGTTTCATGCCAAACTATATGGTTTGGACAAAACATGGGGAAGAAGGTGAGAACCCACCTGACAAACAAGCTTCAGTGGGTATACGGAATCTAAACAGGGATATAAATGTAGGCGAAATAGGGCACGTGAAGCAACCTGGCCGTCCTATTCTGGGAGGGGAGTTCTTGGAATCCTCCTGATGTCAGCGAGGTCATCAAATAATGAAGGTGCAGAAGAACAGTTAGGCCAAGGGAAACTTAGATGAGCTTATCAGGCAGTACATAGATTTGAAGACTAAGAATCCCAACGACTACACGCTCGTGAACAAACCACGCGAGTTGGTTCGCTCAGTTGTGGGAACTGCTCGAGCACCCAAAGTGGCAGATGGAGGTGGTGACCAAGCTGAAGGAAATACTCTTGGATGATGGGTCCACCTCATCACCGTCTGTTGCATTGCTAATAGAGTTGGTGGTCGGCCCCAATCTGGCGGAGTTGAGGAGGTCGTGGACAATTGACTACCCATGGCAAGATGAACTGCTACTATTCTTGTTGAGGCTACCGCTGTAGCTCCCTCCCTTGCAGTCGTTTTTGGAGGATGTGGTGAAGCCGGAGCTATCCAAGTCTACCAAAAGGTTTGATGCGGTGTGGGAAGCTGAACCAGGACGAGTATGGTTGTGTCCATGGATGTCCATCATTAGGCGACAATTCCTTGAGCCACTGGTACACATGGTGCTAAAATTCCTCGAGAACCTCCTCACCAAGTCTACTGGAGAAGGCACCTACAGAAATTATGATATGGTGGTTCCATGGAAGAATGTTGCTTGGGATGATGTTTAGAGCGAGTTTGTCCAATTTGTCATCGTGCCATACGTGAGGCATGGACTAGAGGAGGTCCATGGCAAGCTGATGTCAAGAATGGCGCTTGTGGTGGCTCATCTTGATGGTCTAATGAGATGGGGCACCGAGCTATCGCCAGACACCATGGTTCACCTTCTTTAGGAGTCCTACATAAAGAATTGGCATGGTGCCCTATGTAGGTGGCTCTTCTCGGATGATTGTGACAACAATATGGTCTTAAGCTATGAGCACATGTTCGGTCCATTGGATTGGTAGAAGGAGTTCATCGACAAGCTCATTGTACCATACTTGGCATCCTGGTTCTGGAGCATGGTCGTCATCTCGCCACATTCGGAATACGACGTGTTCCATGGGCTGATCACCAAGTGGAAGCCTATTTTGTCCTTGTAGTCATTGAACCAGGCCCTGAGCGACTTCATGAAGATTTGTGTTGACGGGCTATACCGCTGGTTGATGCACGATAGCCTGACAAAAGAGGAGGCCATCACCTGGCACAGGGAATGGATGTAGCTCCTGCCACGGGACGTGGTTGGCATCGACACTACTACCTTGGACTCGGTCATCCAAGTGATTCAAGAAACGTACCAGTGACCACACTTCAATCGTCGCTACTAAGTTATGTTGTAAATGTACATGTTAATGTAGGCATTATGTTGTTTGACTATGTATGCTGGATCAAACAAATGCGCATCCAATTAAGCGGCCACACCTCCCAACATTGTCCGCTTAATGTTGAGTATGTTTCGGTGCATCACTGTTGCTTCTCTCTATGATAGTTGTGTCGTAGTTGTCAAACTATGCAATTAATGTGCAGTTTATAATGGCAAACAGTGTCGCAAAAGTCAACATGCGAACAGTGTTGTGGACTGCGTGAAAGCTTTCATGATTATAGGATCCCTTTTCTAGGGTTCGCTTGGCCCCTGCGTTATCTTCACGTGACCCATTCTTATCCCCTTCCACACTCTATCCTCCTATGGTGGCAGCACCTAGCCAAAACACTATTTCCCTCCCCTTTCCCTTACCACACCGCAAGTAGTCGTTGGTGGCCACTCATAGTTGAGTGTTGGCATCGCCATCGAGGACCGCAAATGGATTTGCACCTCCATGGCCCACCACATCTGTCACCCACACAGCCGCTGTAGCACCGTCGAAATGGACGCAAACACGCTGTCGACCCACCCCTAGCGAGTGAGGTGCACATGCTTCCGTATTTCAATTCTATGCTTTTAATTCGATATTTATGAATATGGATTGCAGATTATTTAAGTTGGAAATGAGATTCAATAGTTTCCACTCCTTTGTTCTTACTTCCGATTCCTTACTTTCTAAATTGGAATGAACTGATTCTAACTGAAGAGCCCTGGGCGGAAGAAATTATCAGCCTACTTTTAGCTATAGCTGCTGCTGCAATGTAGTCTGTGTTTCACCTCAGCGGATTACTTTGTGCCCTAGCATCGTAGTGTCATTGAGATTAGGGTTTTTTATTTTGTTTTTTAGTGATCAAGTGGTTCAGATTAGTTGAAAGATTTTTACAGCGGGACGGTTGTTAGATGCGTTTTCTAGTCTCAATTGAAAGCTGGTAACCCCACCTCTAGATCTTAGGCTTCGTTAAGCTATCAATAAATCTAGGTGAACGCTTTTGATCCAAAATGAACCAAAACAATAGTTTTCTAGGATTCCATTTAGCGCATGTTATTAGCCTGTACTGACAATGTATGTCTATGAATTGGTATCTGTAGCACAAATGGTATTGACGTGGTACCGAACATTAGTACTACGGGCTCCAGAGCAGAATCTGTAGATTGAAGTTCAAGTTGGATATGATGACATTTGCCTAGTTTCACCTTCGACATTTCTAAACCTCGAAGGAAATATGGAGATAATTACTCATGACTCATTACATTATCGATATACATAACGGCTACTACCAATAATTACAACATTGTGGTCAATGTGTAGGATACTGGCATAGAGGAACCTATAACAAATACAATAGTTAAATAGAGGATGAAGCGACATGGCTACAGGCTGTGCACTTATCGATTTGTCATCGAGCACTTTGATTGCATTGGAGAACCCAAGGAACTAGACATGGTCATTGTGCCATACCACAACTCCTAGGGTGCGATTGTGAGAAAACATGTCCTAATGAAATTTAGGTATAGGAAGAAGAGGAAAGGTCAAGAGGATTGGTGTGTTACTGACAAAATCAAGCAGAAATGTTGGGAGCAGATGGTGAAATTGTTTGAATTCGACTTGCACCCCACCAATACAGAAATTATGATGAAACAGGCATTGCGTAGCATGGGAAAAATGGAGGTATTTCAAGCATGAGTTGTACAAAAACATGTGTTAAATGGAATGGAGCCAGATTGGCAAAAAGGTGAGAACCCTACTCAACAAGCATATTAGGAAGCTTTTGTTAGTTGGAAGAAATCAGAGGAAGCTCTTGCCATTAGCAAAGTAAATACCCTCAACTCCCATAGAAATGATAACCCCCACCGCACCAGCTCTCGGGGGTACATGAAGAAAGTTCCTGAGTGGGAGAAGAAGTTACAAGAGCTAGTCTAAAAAGGTGTTACACCGTAGACTATAGGCTAGGATGCCTACTCATTGAGGTATCTTCTTGCAAGAAAGATGATCTACAATGATGATGGCTTCGTAAGTTTTCCCAACGATGTAATCCAGCAACTCGCTAAGAGGATACAAGCACTACAGGCTCAAGTGGCAAATGGTATTTTAGTTCCTGATAGGGAGGATGATGTCCTGAGTCAGGCACTAGGGTCAAAAGAGCATCCTAGCTAGGCATGAGGTGTAGGACTGGTTCCATGGCAGATTGCCTTGGGAAATGACAAATCCATGTATAGAAGTCATGGGAGGAATAATGCCATAAAAATTGCAAGTGTGCGTGAAGAATTGTCAACTATGTTTGAGGCCAAATGGAAAGAAAAGGAGGCGGCATTGAATGCCACATACTAAAGCGCCCCTGATTTCTGTGAAGGGAAATCCATAGAGTCGAAGTGTAATAAGACTGTTGTAGATCATGTTACCCAAATTTCAGTCGAATATCACATCCATACAACAATAATATCAGAGAACAAATAGTGTGGAAGTACATAAATTATTACATCGCCGCATTGGCGGAATTAAAAGTAGCATTCATTCAGAACAGCTTGAAGATAAGATCGCCAAACTCGAGCGTAGGCACGAACCCCTCAACCGTCAAACTCCTTGGAGCTATACTCCTCAGCAGAACCTGTGTGCCAAAATTTATCAGTACAATTTGTACTGGCCACTCCCACCCTATGAGTATTGCTTTATGGAAATTGGATGCAAGTTGGATATAATCAAAAGGAACCTATAAGGCTAGGGTTTCCTAAGCAATAGCATATCAAGTATATAATAATAGTTGGTCAAGTTTTAACACCATTCCCACACACATTCCACCCCATTCCCTTTCTAGAGCCAGGTTTTGATCCTAGGATCGATATACCACCATCCACACCATCACCATACCATCTCTCAATCGACAGGCCAACTCCCTCTCGGCACTGTCTCAAGGCCCGTAGCCCCTGGCTATGACCGACACTCTCTCGCGGGGGAAGAAGAGAAGGACTCATCTCGCTATCTAGTTTAAGCGAAACCTAGGAAAGGTCCATAGCTGACAAGTCGGCACATGTATCGATCGATCAACCGTACACTTTGCAGAGGTTTTACATAACCACAAGATCTGCCTACCTTGGTGACCGTCGTCAACTAGGCTGATTCTGGCCGCTTGCTAGCCTAGGATAATGCCACTCTACCATTCAGCCCTAGTACACCCCAAGTCTAGTCTGGGGTGGCTAAAACTGTGAGTCATGAGCCGTGTCCACAAGGTCTCCATGAAGTCTCAGAAGGGTGTGGGGGAAATCCTCCGTGCCCCGTACCTCCTTACATTGTCTGCTATCAACCTAGCAGTAGTGGCAATATCCTACCAATTAGTCCAGCTGTCCCACACCATATAGGGCAAGTGGTATATAAGGCTTCCCGGTGAATCTAAGTACTAGTAAGTCTTTAGGGTTGACCAAGCCAGAATGCCTTCATCAGGGTTTCCATTTATCGTGCCACCACAGCACCTCCACCCTGGGCTCCTCCCATCATAGGTTCACACCCAGGACCACCTTATATACCATTTACCCACCACAGGTATCCATTCCAGGGGTGCCTAGGTAGCACCCCATGGCAAGACTTGCCCCAGGCTCATCGTATACTCCAACTTGGTTGACACAACCCTTACCCTCCATGCACCCAAGTCACACACGCAGCACTCTCCCCATAGTCCAGTTAACACCAGTTTCCACCATGCATCAATGTAGTACAAGCGTAGTAGAAGTAGTAAGCAATATAGCAGTAAGCGTGTGTCTAGCCTAATAGCAGGGTGAGCAGGGGTAGGGATTGCATCAAGGTAAAGGCCATCAGGAAAACATACTACCATGCAAGTCCTATCACAGTGTGATTACAACAATAACATAAAGCAATAGCAGTTCTATATTAGCCATGTGTAATAGGTGCTACGAGATTGGGTGGGATGTGGCACCTTCAATGTAGTCGTCTCCGTTCTCCTCATGGTACTCACGATCCTCGTCCATCTAGTTCTCCTCCGAGTCTGCAACGATCGCATTATAGTCGCGTTAGCGACGTTTATAGAATAGCACAAAGAAGCAATGAAAATTCAAAAGAGCTAAATGCACTCAAACATGGGTTCATTGTGTAGAGCTTGATTTTTGATGAATTTTTGTCCTAGTTTCATATTTTTCTGAGGTCGTATGAATTAGTTATGAATTTCCGAAGATTAAATCATCTCAGAAAATGGAAAAGGCTGAATTAATCCCGGGCTGACACGTGTCACGCTGTGATTGGTCCATGTGGCACGCTAATGTCAGCATGACATCATCATTTCGGCTCTGAGCTAACAAGTGGGGTCCTGCTGACGTCAGCATGACGTCATCAACGTCATCGTTTCCGACAGACGGGGCCAGAGGCTCTTGGGTCACTGACATGTGGGTCCGACCAAAGTCAACAGTGAGTCAATGGTGAGTCAATGGTCAATGGGTTAGGGTTACTGACGTGTGGGGCCAGGGCTGCTGATGTCAGCATGACGTCATCATGACGTCAGCATGACGTCACCTCGACTGTGTTATTACCAACATGTGGGACCCGCATGACGTCGTCATGATGTCACCCACTGACAAGTGGGTCCAGCGGCTCTGTGTCGCTGACTTATGGGCCCAGGTCAATAATCAACGTTGATCGGTCAACGGTCAACTCGGACTGGGTCTCAAACGGGCTCTAGCGGGCTCGGGTTGGGCCGGTCTGGGTTGAGCTAGCCCAGACATGTGGCATGCTGCGGCGCTGCCACGTCGTTGCCATGGGCCTCCACTAGGCTTCGTTCATAGCTCGGCCCACACTGCGTGGTTCATGGTGGACTGGCGTTCACGGTCCATGGACCGTTGGCTGGGTCTTCGATGGACCGAGTCTTTGCTTCTTCCCTCTGGCCTGGTCCATGTACACCGGGTGCAGGCGCGTGCGGCCAGTGAGGGAATCCTCTACCTCCTTCCCTGGCATGCTCCCGCCGATGATGTGCTCTCCGATGAGTCTTCCATAGCGGCGATGGCATCCAATTGAGGTGGGAAAAAGCTTTGCCAGGCCCCGGCGAGTATGGTGGTAGGGTCAAGGTGGTGGCCAGGGCTTCCCAGGGCATTGGCCACAGTGGTCGGCATCTCGGTGGTGCTTGCTGGTGGTGAGGTCACGCATGTAGGCTCCCTGGTGGCTCGGCTGGGTGGATAAGGGCTTCTGTGGATCCGTGGGGGCACAGCAAGGGCGTCCAGGGACTCAAGGCGGGGCTTCAGGTTCCCATGTGGCCGGTAGGGGCTCCACGGCGTCCACGTCGGCATGGTGGCAATAGCGAGGCACATAGGAGCACTATTGAGTGCCAGTGGGGCGGTCTCGGTGTGGTCGTGGATGTGCGCGTGAGTGCGTGTGTACCTAGAGGTCGGAGATGGCCTTGGCCTACGTGCTCCCGGTGTGGAGCGCCATGGCCGAAATAGCGAGGTCCGATGGTGAGCAGGGGAAAGACCGGAGCTCACCATTGGTGTCATGGGGATAGGATGGTGGTGCAGTGGCGGGTCATGGCCATGTAGAGATGAAGCCATGCAGTGCCGAGCAGTAGCATCGATGTGCTTGATCGGGGCGACGTCCCCTGCTCCGGTGACATCAGCGATGTCGCACGGCTTCGGCGCTCCCCCTTCTTCTTCCTCTTCTCCCTCTTCTCTCTTGGCTCGGGTGCGTAGTGGATGGCCACAAAGTGGCGGCGGGGTGATGAGAGAGCTCAGGGGATCCCTGGGCCGAGGCTTTTAAAGCCGAGCTCCATGGCACCCATGGCGGATGGTGATTGAGCGGTGGAGGCGCGTGCATTGCATCCAACGGCCCATGCGTGGTTGCATAGGCATGGTGCAAGGGGACAGGGTCATGCTCCCAGCATGACCCCTGGCCCGCACCTACCACATCGGTCGGGGCTTGGTCGAAGGAGTGTTCGGCGTGGGGAGGAAGACGACACTGTGGCTGTGGGGTGGCTGACATGTGGGGCCCGTGTGGCAGCGACATCAGGTGAAGCGGACGAGCGCGTGGGCGTGAGCGGCGTGCTGGGCTGGCTCGTGGGCCACGTGCACGCGCGCTGGGTGGAAGGCGGGCACGGTTGGGCCGGCTGGGCTGTGAAGCCGAGCAGGCCGAGGCGGCTTGCGAGGCCTCCCTCTACTTTTTCTTTTTCTATTTTGTTTTTCTTCTTCTTCATTTTGAATTCAAATTTGTTTTAGAATTCGAATTCAAATCTGGTGGAGTTTTTGTTATAAAAAAATGGAAATAGTTTTCTCTTTATGCATTTATTCTTTGGTTTGAGTAATAATTACTTTATGGTTTATGTCTTCAAAGGAGTTGTTAAGCATTACATAAAGCGAATGAAAATCCAAATCACCAGTGGTATTAATGTGCACGCAAGGTTCATTTAGCTAGGGAACTTAAATCACATGTTTATGCCAAGAGTTATGCCATGCTTATGTGTTGACTTGGATTGGGGTTAGACCTAATGCATCTCTTAGGTTGGGTTTCTATACATGACACTCATCAACACATGAGAGTTTTAAGAAAATTTTTGTAGTTGGTATTTTTAGTGTATGGATTTTTGGGTTGTTACAGTCCTACCCCCTTAACAGAATCTTGTCCCCGAGATTAAAGTGTAACGTACTCTTCAAAGAGATAAGGATAGTGTAGCCAGAGGTCAGACTCTTTCTCCCATGTTGCTTCTCTCTCTATGTGATTGCTCCATTGGATCTTGCACATAGGAATAGTCTTGCTTCGGGTCTCTTTGGTATCTCTGCTCAGAATTCTGATAGGATGTTCTTTATACTCAAGTGTATCTTGAATGTCAAGTGTATCAGTTGGAACTACTTCATCAGGCACTCTCAAACACTTGTGTAGCTGTGAGACATGGAATACGGGATGTACACCCATCAATTACTCGGGTAGCTCAAGTTTGTAGGCGAGCTTTCCAATCCTCTTGCAAATCTTGTATGGGCCAACAAATCTAGGGGCAAGCTTTCCTTTCACATGGAATCTGACAATTCCACGTAGCGGGGATACCTGGAGATAGACAAAATCTCCCACATTGAACTCAAGTTCTCTTCTCCTTTTGTCAGCATAGCTCTTATATTGACTTTGAGCAATTCTCAAATTCTCCTTTACTTGCGCAACTCCTTCTTCTGCATCTTGAATCTTAGCGGAGTCAAAGAATGATCTTTCTCCTGGTTGGGACCACATCAATGGTGTCTTACAAGGTCTGCCATACAGAGCTTCAAATGGTGACATCTTGATACTAGCTTGGTAGCTGTTGTTGTAAGAGAACTCTGCATAGGGTAGGCATTTCTCCCAATCAGAGCCATAATTCAGTACACTAGCATGAAGCATGTCTTCTAAGATTTGATTTACTTGTTCTGTCTGTCCATCTGTCTATGGGTGATAAGCGGTACTGAAATCAAGTTTGGTTCCAATGGACTTTTGTAGAGCTTCCTAGAATCGGGACATAAACTGAGGACCACGATCAGATATAATACTAGAGGGAGCTCCATGTAGTCTGAGAATATGCTCAACGTATAGATCTGCTAATTTTTTGGCATTGGCCTTTGTCTTAACTAGTACAAAGTGAGCAATCTTGGTCAAACGATCAATAATCACCTAGATGGAGTCATTGCCTTTCTATGAACTGGGCAATCCAACTATGAAATCCATGGATATGCTCTCCCATTTCCACTCAGGAATGTCAAGAGGCTTTAGCAATCCTGTGGGCCTTTGATGCTCAGCCTTAACTCTATTATAGGTGTCACATCGTGCCACATGTCCTGCAATGTCTATCTTCATACCTTTCCACCAAAAGTGTTTCTTCAAGTCTTGATACATCTTTGAATTTCTAGGGTGGATACAATACTTAGAATTATGTGCCTTAGACAGAATTTCCTCTCGTAGTGCTGGATTAGAAGGAACACAAGTTATGTCCTTGAACCAGATGGTTCCTTATTCATCTTCATGGTGGTTGGTCTTATAGCCTAGTTTCATTAGACCACAGAGATATTCGATCTCTTTGCAGCTTTTTTGAGCTTAACGGATGCAATCAGTGAGATCATACTGTATGCGAAGCTCATTTAACGAGCCATGTGGTAGTATCTCAAGTTGGAAATCATCAATCTCTTCCTTGAGCTCTAGTGGTACGGATTCAGTGATCAAGGTGTGATAGTAACTCTTGCGACTAAGAGCATCTGCGACTACATTAGCTTTTCCCGGATGATAGTGAATTTCTAGGTCATAATCTTTGATCAACTCTAGCCATCAGTGTTGCCTCATATTTAGATCTTCATGAGTGAAAAAGTACTTCAAGCTCTTGTGATCCGTATAGATATCACACTTGTTGCCTATCAAGTAGTGTCTCTAGATCTTCAAGGCATGCACAACTGCTGCTAACTCAAGATCATGGGTTGGGTAACGGTTCTCGTGTTCTTTCAAATGTCGATACACATATGCTATCACTCTCCCATCTTGCATCAGTACACAACCAAGTCCTTGATGGGATGCATCACAATAGACTACGAAATCTTTACTAATATTAGGCAATGCTAGCATAGGAGTTGTGGTAAGCTTCTGTTTCAATTTCTGGAAGCTTTGTTCACACTTGGGCGTCCATTCAAACTCCTTAGTCTTCTTCAGAAGGTTGATCATTGGACGGGCTATCTTGGAGAAGTTTTCGATGAATCGATGATAATATCCAGCCAATCCTAAGAAGCTTCTAACTTCTATCACATTATGGGGTTGATCTCACTCTTTCATAGCTTCAATCTTGGCCAGGTCAACTGCGACACCTTCAGCTGATAGTACATGGCCTAGGAAGGCAACTTTCTATAGCCAAAACTTGCATTTGCTGAACTTTGCGTAGAGCTGATGTTGGGCTAGTTTCTCAAGCACCATTCTCAGATGATGTTCGTGTTCTTTAGTGGTGGATGAATAGACAAGGATGTCATCAATGAATACTACCATGAACTTATCCAGTTCATCCATGAAAACCTTATTCATCATGTTCATGAAGTATGCGGGAGCATTCGTGAGTCCAAAGGACACCACGGTGAACTCAAACTACCCATACCTAGTCACAAAAGCTGTCTTCGGGATGTCACTCTCTTGAATCTTCATCTGATGATAGCCAGATCTGAGATCAATCTTGGAGAAATACTTGGCACCTCGAAGCTGATCAAGCAGATCATCGATTCTTAGCAGAGGGTACTTGTTCTTGATGGTTACTACGTTCAAGTTCCGGTAGTCAATGCACATTCTCATTGAGCCATCCTTCTTCTTAACAAACAGAATGGGGGATCCCTAGGGTGAAGCACTGGGTCTGATATATCCCTTCGAGATGAGCTCATCAAGCTATTTCATGAGCTCGGCCAGTTCATCAACTGACATGCGATAGGGTCTCTTGGCAATAGGTCCTGTTCCCACCAAAAGATCAATAATGAACTCTACATCATGGTCTGGTGGCATACCCGGTAATTCTTTAGGGAATATATCAGGATAGTCTCTGACCATAGGCACATCATGAACTATCTTCTCTTTTTGTGATTCTGAACTGGCTTTAAGGGCACATAGGATAGAGGTGTACTTTCCAGACTGGGGTTCACATCTAATAACTTGGCCTGATGGGTGGGTCACTTGGACATATCTAGGTGAACATGATATAATACCCCGGTGAATGGTTAGCCAATCCATGCCTAAGATGACATCTAGGTTCATGGAAGGTAACAGGGTTAGGTCGGCTTTAAAGGTAAGACCCTCAATGGCAAGACTCACTCCCTTACAGATGTGGGTGCACTCTAGGTCTCCTAAAGGTGAGCTGGTGATGATAGACTTTCCACATGGGGTTACAGGCAGGTCATGCTCTTGTGCAAACTTGGATGATATGTAAGAACAAGTTGCTCTAGAGTCAAATAGAACTGATGCAGTATAGCCATTAACTAAAAACATACCGTATACCATGTCAGGGACAGCATATGCTTCCTCGGCCTCTAGATGGTTGAGACATCCTCGGGTAGCAGATCCCTTGAACTGAGACTTCTGAGCAGCTGAGTTCTGTGGGCATTCAGTGGCTTTGTGACCTGGTTGGCCACAAGTGAAGCAGGTGAAAGGCGTACCGCCTGTAGGGGTTGGCGTGGGTGCCTTCCAGTTTCCAGTGCTTGGTGCGGAGCGGTTCTGTGCTGGGCGTTCATTCACAGAGCAGGGATGGTTGAAATGGTCCTGAGTGTTGCGGTCTTGAGCATAATGGTCCCAGGTGTAACTGATCCTGAGCAGGGCAGGAGTATTTGGTGGTGTAGCCTCCACTACCCCTACTTGATCCAGGGTTGTCATCCCTGTTGCGGTGAGAGCGTTCCCTGGATGGTGCATCTCTACGGAACCTCTTGCGATCATGGCCATGGAAGGACTCCTTAGGCTTATGCTTCCTCTCCCTGTACTCCTCTCTAGCTTCAGGACAATCTTTCTCGATCTGGATGCAACGATCCACCAGAGCACGCAATGTGCTACTCTAAATACCGCCAAACTTCAGCTTGTTGTGCGGGTTAAGTCCCTTGCGGTAATAGTACAACTTCTCCTTCTTAGAGTGCACAACATAGGGAGGCGCATAGCGTAGAAGATTGGTGAAACAAGTAGTGTACTCAGTCACCCTGTCCTTTCCCATCTTGATGTTGCGGAACTCCTTAGCTTTGGCCTCCATGATACCCTTGGGAATGTGATACTTAGTGAATGCTTCGGCGAACTCGTCCCATGTGATGTTGGCAGGGTCCTCATGGGAATCACTAAAACTATCCCACCAGGCATGTGCTGCACCTATGAGCTGGTGTATGGCAGCTCCAACACACTCATCGTTGGTGAATGTAGTGAGGTCAAGCTTCTTCTCCATCTCCTTGAGCTAGTCATCGGCTACAAGCGGGTCAGGGTTAGTGCCATCATTGGTAGGTGGCCTTAGCTTCAGAAATCCTTCCAACTTCCTCTGGAAGTCATTCTGCTGTCCTCCCTGGCACCGGTTTGCTCCATCAACAAGAGCTACAAGAAGCTGAGTCTGTTGCGCCATCACCTCTGCCAGGGTCGATGGTGGTGGTGGTGGAATGTTCTCCTCAGGCGGTGGGGTATTCTCTAGGTTTAAGGGTATCCCTCCACATCCATGGCCACGGTTGTTGCCACCACACCCCCCATTTGGTTCGACTAGTTCAGGGGTGGGCGCACGTCCACGGTTCATTAGACGATTAGATCGATGGTTCGGCATCTGCAACACAAATCATAGGAATCTTAGTGTTGTGCCATAAGTGCTTATAATTTAGTATGATTACATGATTTTGGCGATTTAAAGAAAAACATTTATTCTATCCAACACTCATTACAAAGAAGCAATAAGGACCAGAAAATGCAATAAGATCCAAAACATTCATTACATGGGTTTTATTACATAGCATCATCTCCAGTAGCTACACTTGGAGACTCGTGAGAAGCGTACTACGCATAGTGTCTCATATTACATCTCATTAGGGGTACATCATGGGGTACAACTTATGGAAGCCTCTAACATAACTCATGACCACGTAGGGCCATCTACTCTAACTCGTACACCGCTGTTGGGATACGACTGTTCTCAATCTCGATCTCCTCATCAGACTTGTGAAGTTGGGACACGTACTTCAAGGCCTCGGCGAGCTCCTCAGTAGGCTTGGCTCCAGGTAGGGTAGGGCAGGCGTCTAGGTTGAGGCGAGTCGGGGCTAACTCGAACTCCTCTATCCTAGGCTTCGTCTTGCTACGAATCTCCTTGGGTAGCTGATCCCATATACCCTTCATCTCCCTGAGGTGCTTCCTGTCAGACTTCTGCCAAGCCTGCCATGTCCTCTCACACTTGTCCTGTAGGTACTCGGTCTACCTAAGTGCCTCGATCAGGTGACCCTGGTTGTGAACGACCTTCTTCCTGAACTCCTCTAGCTCCTGGGTCATGGTCTTGTTCTGAGATTGGATTTTTAGCATATCAATCTCCTTGGACCTCTCTCTGTCTCCCCTACGGTTGAACTCGGCCTTCTTGTCGTCCAACTCTCTCTACAACTCCAAGACCTTGCTATCGAGGTAGCAGTTCCTATTGCCTAGGTTGGCTGCTTTGTCTTATAAGTCAGCGACCTTGGCTCTATGGACTTCTTCATCATGGTTGAGCTCGTCCTATAGCTTGGCAACTTTCTCAAGTAGACTAGCTTGCTCCTGTGCTCCCTATGAGTCTCGCTCCTGGTACTCCCACAGAAGGGCATGGTCCTGTCATCTCCTCTGCTCTAGCTGGGTCACGTACCTGTCCTGCTCCAGTAGGTAGATAGCTAAGACATGAAGGCATCTGTCCTCCACGGCAAAGATAACTCTGCCGGCTGCGAAGCTCTGCTCACTAGGGGTAAGGCTGAGGTCGAGGGCCTAGGAAAGTAGACAGAACTCTGTCGTCTTTAGGTGCTTGTAGTGGTCCCTCATCACTCTACGAAGTGCCTTATGTGAGATAGCTCATAGTCCCTCCTCGACTGTGTCCTCTATAGTCATCTCGGTGAAAGCTAGGACAGAAGGTAAGGTAGTGCTAGCTGGGAACTCAACTGAGGTGACAATCGGTCCTTCGATTCCTCCTTCCTGAGCTGGCTTCCCGGTGTAGGTGACCTTGACAAGCTCGTCGGGGACTTCTAACGTGACAAGAACTCGGCAGAGGGTCTATGCAAAACCCCTGAGCTCACATAGGTCAAAGGTAAGCTTGGCATGGTCCAGAGGTAGCGGTCCTAGAGGCGGCCAGTCGACGTTCGTTGCCATCTACATGTTTTAAGGAACAGGTGTTAGCAGGTCAATAATAGATAAGCCTTGCATAAAAGTAAATGCAGGGTCGGTATATAACCGAAAGAAGGGTTGTTCATGTCCTATTCTATCAGTCCATTTCTAAGGGTTTCGTCCTATGGTCAAGTATGGCTCTGATACCAACTGAAGCGCCCCTGATTTCCATGAAGGGAAATCCACAGAGTCGAAGTGTAATAAGACTGTTGTAGATCATATTACCCAAATTCCAATCGAATATCACATCTATACAACGATAATATCAGAGAACAAATAGTGCAGAAGTACATAAATTATTACATCGCCGTATTGGCGGAATCAAAAGTAGCATTCATTCAGAACAGCTTGAAGATAAGATCGCCAAACTCGAGCGTAGGCACGAACCCCTCAACCGTCAAACTCCTCAGAGCTATACTCCTCAGCAGAACCTATGTGCCAAAATTTATCAGTATGATTTGTACTGGCCACTCCCACCCTATGAGTATTGCTTTGTGGAAATTGGATGCAAGTTGGATATAATCAAAAGGAACCTATAAGGCTGGGGTTTCCTTAGCAATAGCATATCAAGTATATAATAATAGTTGGTCAAGTTTTAACACCATTCCCATACACATTCCACCCCATTCCCTTTCCAGAGCCAGGTTTCGATCCTAGGATCGATATACCACCATCCACACCATCACCATACCATCTCTCAATCGACAGGCCAACTCCCTCTTGACACTGTCTCAAGGCCCATAGCCCCTGGCTATGACTAACACTCTCTCACGGGGGAAGAAGAGAAGGACTCATCTCGCTATCTAGTTTAAGCGAAACCCAGGAAAGGTCCATAGCCGAGAAGTCGGCACATGTATCGATCGATCAACCATACACTCTGCAGAGGTTTTACATAACCACAAGATCTGCCTTCCTTGCTGACCGTCATCAACTAGGCTGATTCCGGCCGCTTGCTAGCCTAGGATAATGCCACTCTACCATTTAGCCCTGGTACACCCCTAGTCTAGTCTAGGGTGGCTAAAACTGTGAGTCATGAGCCAGGTCCACAAGGTCTCCATGAAGTCTCGGAAGGGTGTGGGGGAAATCCTCCATGCCCTGTACCTCCTTACATTGTCCGCTATCAACCTAGCAGTAGTGGCAATATCCTACCATGTAGTCCGGCCGTCCCGCACCATATAGGGCGAGTGGTACATAAGGCTTCCCGGTGAATCTGAGTACTAGTAAGTCCTTAGGGTTGACCAAGCCAGAATGCCTTCATTAGGGTTTCCATTTATCGTGCCACCACAGCACCTCCACCCCGGGCTCCTCCCATCATAGGTTCACACCCAGGACCACCTTATATACCATTTACCCACCATAGTATCCATTCCAGGGGTGCCCAGGTAGCACCCCATGGCAAGACTTGCCCCAGGCTCATCGTATACTCCAACTTGGTTGACACAACCCTGACCCTCCACACACCCAAGTCACACACGCAGCACTCTCCCCCTAGTCTAGTTAACACCAGCTTCCACCATGCATCAATGTAGTACAAGCATAGTAGAAGTAGTAAGCAATATAGCAGCAAGCGTGTGTCTAGCCTAATAGCAGGGTGAGCTGGGGTAGGGTTGCGTCAAGGTAAAGGCCATCGGGAAAACATACTACCATGCAAGTCCTATCATAGTGTGATTACAACAATAACGTAAAGCAATAGCAGTTCTATATTAGCCATGCGTAATAGGTGCTATGAGATTGGGTGGGATGTGGCACCTTCAGTGTAGTCATCTCCATTCTCCTCATGGTACTCATGATCCTTGTCCGTCTGGTTCTCCTCCGAGTCTGCAACGATCGCATTATAGTCACGTTAGCGACGTTTATAGAATAGCACAAAGAAGCAATGAAAATTCAAAAGAGCCAAATGCACTCAAACATGGGTTCATTGTGTAGAGCTCGATTTTTGATGAATTTTGGTCCTAGTTTCATATTTTTCTAAGGTCGTATGAATTAGTTATGAATTTCCGAAGATTAAATCATCTCAGAAAATGGAAAAAGGCTGAATTAATCCCAGGCTGACACGTGTCATGCTATGACTGGTCCACGTGGCACGCTGATGTTAGCATGACATCATCATTTCGGCTTAGACCTGACAAGTGGGGGTCCTGCTGACGTCATCTTGACGACAGCATGACATCATCAACGTCATCGTTTCCGATAGACGAGGCCAGAGGCTCTTGGGTTACTGACATGTGGGTCCGACCAAAGTCAATGGTCAATGGGTCAAGGTTACTGACGTGTGGGGCCAGGGCTACTGACAGCAGCAGCTGACGTCATCGTGACGTCAGCATGACATCACCTTGACTATGTTATTACTGACTGGTGGGACCCGCATGACGTCGCCATGACATCAGCATGACGTCTCCCACTGACAAGTGGGTCCAGCGGCTCTGTGTCACTGACTTGTGGGCCCAGGTCAACAGTCAACGTTGACCAGTCAACTGGTGAACTCGGACTGGGTCTCAAACAGGCTCTGGCGGGCTCGGGTTGGGCCGGTCTAGGCTGGGCCGGCCCAGACACGTGGCATGCTGTGGCGCTGCCACATCATTGCCATGGGCCTCCACTAGGCTTTGTCCACAGCTCGGCCCACACTACGTGGTTCACGGTGGACTGGTGTTCACGGTCCATGGACCATAGGCTGGGTCTTCGGTGGACCGAGTCTTTGCTTCTTCCCTGGCCTGGTCCATGTACCCCAGGTGCAGGCGCATGTGGCCAGCGAGGGAATCCTCTGCCTCCTTCCCTAGCGTGCTCCCACCGGTGATGTGCTCTCCGTTGAGTCTTCCACAGTGGCAATGGCATCCAATTGAGGTGGGAAAAAGCTTTGCCAAGCCCCAACGAGTATGGTGGTAGGGTCAAGGTGGCGGCTAGGGCTTCCTAGAGCATTGGCCACGGTGGTTTGCGGCTCGACGGTGCTTGCTAGTGGTGAGGTCACGCATGTAGGCTCCCTAGTGGCTCGGCTGGGTGGATAAGGGCTTCTGCGGATCTGTGGGGGCACGGCGAGGGCGTCCTAGGGACTCAAGGCGGGGCTTCGGGTTCCCATGTGGCCAGTAGGGGCTCCACGGTGTCCACGACGGCATGGTGGCAATGGCAAGGCACGCAGGAGCACTACGGGGTGCCGGTGGGGCAGTCTCGGTGTGGTCGTGGATGTGCACGTGAGTGCGTGTGTACCTAGAGGCCGGAGACGGCCTTGGCCTACGCGCTCCTGGTGTGGAGCACCTTGGCCAAAACAGCGAGGTCCGGTGGCGAGCAGGGGAATGATCGGGGCTCACCGTTGGTGTCGTATGAGATAGGATGGCAGTGCAGTGGCGGGTCATGGCCGTGTAGAGACAAAGCCATGCAGTGCTGAGCAGCAACTTCGACATGCTTGATCGGGGCGACGTCCCCCGCTCCGGCGACACCGGCGATGTCGCGCGGCTTCGGCGCTCCCCTTGTTCTTCCTCTTCTCTCTTGGCTCAGGTGCGCAGTGGACGGCAACAAAGTGGTGGTGAGGCGATGAGAGAGCTCAGGGGCTCCCGGGGCCGGGGCTTTTATAGCCAAGATCCATGGCACCCATGGCGGACGGTGATCGAGCGGTGGAGGCACGTGCATTGCATCCAATGGCCCGCGTGTGGTTGCGTAGGCACGGCCGAGGGGATAGGGTCATGCTCCCAGCGTGACCCCTGGCCCGCACCTGCCACAGTTGGTCGGGGCTTGGTCGGAGGAGTGTTCGGCGTGGGGAGGAAGATGACACTATGGCTGGGGGGTGGCTGACATGTGGGGCCCGTGCAGCAGTGACATCAGGTGAAGCGGACGAGCGCATGGGCGTGAGCGGCGTGCTGGGCCGGCTCATGGGCCACGTGCACGTGCGCTGGGTGGAAGGCGGGCGCGGTTGGGCTGGCTAGGCCATGAAGCCAAGTAGGCCAAGGCGGCTTGCGAGGCCTTCCTCTTCTTTTTCTTTTTCTATTTTGTTTTTCTTCTTCTTCATTTTGAATTCAAATTTGTTTTAGAATTCAAATTCAAATCTGGTGGACTTTTTGTTATACAAAAATGGAAATACTTTTCTCTTTAAGCATTTATTCTTTGGTTTGAGTAATAATTACTTTATGGTTTATGTCTTCAAAGGAGTTGTTAACCATTACATAAAGCGAATGAAAATCCAAATCACCAGTGGTATTAATGTGCATGCAAGGTTCATTTAGCTAGGGAACTTAAATCACATGTTTATGCCAAGAGTTATGCCATGCTTATGTGTTGACTTGGATTGGGGTTAGACCTAATGCATCTCTTAGGTTGGGTTTCTATACATGACACTCATCAACACATGGGAGTTTTAAGAAAAATTTTGTAGTTGGTATTTTTAGTGTATGGATTTTCGGGTTGTTACACATACCAGGCTCAAATGGAAAGCGAAACAAGTTTCCTAGGGAAACTTGAGCTCAGAACAGGTATTGTCAGTGTTTCATACAAGCATCGGCAAGTAAATTGATAGTGATGCGCGTTAGGCCCGGATGGTGCGCTAAAGGTGTAACACCTCGGGTGTTTAAATACTAAAACATGCCATGTCATCATATGCATAGCATATCATTCATGTGTTAGTAAAAATTTTGATATGCATATACTAAAACAAGTTTACCTTTGTGTCATATGTGTTGACTTGTCTGGCTTGAATTGAGTTAAAAATCATTGTATTGATTTGAATTTCCGAAAACCCTGATTTCAACATTTAATTTTACCCTGGAAATCCCATTTCTAAATCTAAGCACATTTTAGGGTTGAACCTAGAAGCAAAAGTGTAGAGCTTGTCGAGTTGTACAAAGTTGGTATTTGGAGTTTTCAAAGTTGTTTTAGAAAATTTGAAGTAATTTGAAAAGGCGTAATTCTTTCAATGTCACCTTTTTCAATTCAAATTTGCATTTCAAAATGTAGACTGAATTAGGGGGTGGTTATAAAACCAAAGCTGTAGAACTTTGAATTTTGAACAACTTTTATTTTTGGAGATTTTTGAGTTGTTACATAAATTTGGGAGTAATTTAGGTTTTAAATCGAGTGGCAATTTTGTAATTAGTGGGAACAGTACCATCGGGCAGCTGTCACCGTCGACGATCTTCTTTCTTCTTCCAGGCGCGCTCGTGGCTGTCTTCGGCTTCATGCTGGCATGGGGAAGGCTCCTGCGTGGCTTCCTTTTGCTTCTGAGCCACGTTATAAGGCCTTCGTCGTCGTCATTCTTTGCCGTTTTTCCTGATTAGTTTTCCCGTTGCCACCGCCGCTGCTCCGTCGAGCTTTCGCCGTCGACCTAGCGCCGTTACCGTCTCAGCAAAGCCTGTCCCAGCTTCACCTATTCCTTACACACACAGCCAACCAACCATTGCAGCTTGATTTCACCGGGAACCGCTGTTCATCGTTTTTCTTCCTCGTGGCCGGCAGCGTCGCCGTCGCATGCGCTTCACCGTGGCCAGTGCTCTATGGTGAGCATCTGACCTTGTGAAGCCTTGCTTCAGCTTCGCCACGATGCTATGGTGCTTTGTGCCAGTTAATTGACCATTTTGTCCACCGCAGTCGCTGGAACCTTGCCATCGTCGTAGCTTGCTCTGCCGTGGTTGCTGTGCACATCGACCAGCGTCTCCGTTGATCCTCCGGCCCTGCTCTTTGCTCAATCGTGTTCACGGTGAGCTGCTGAACCTTCCTATACTGTTTGTTTTACCGCTACCGGTCCTGTTTCGTAGGAGTCACGCAGCCACACCGTCGTGGCCGCCATGGCCGATGTCGTGCTCGGTCCTAGCTGTGTTTGGTCTCGTTTGTGCCACCAATAGACGCGTAGGGGTGTAGGGGACGTGGTAGTACTATCGTCGTCGCCGTTGATCTCTTCGGTGGTGAGAAATCACTGGTCAATGTGCGTATCACCGTGGTCAGCACGGGAGGAAGGGGATGACAAGTGGGGTCAAGGTGTCAGTGGCGGTTTGATTTAAAAATGGAGTTTTTCTATTTTGCAGATTTGAATGAATAGTGATAGTTTTTCTTATTTTGTATAGACTTAATTAGAGCTCCAACAATTATGAAAATTTTTGTGTGACCTCTCTGTGATGTAAACTTTTTAGGAAAAATATTAAATATTGATTTTAAGTACTTTTTAGATGTAATAAAAATTGCTCAATTAATTAATAAATGAGTTTCCATGATTTTTCTAGGCTTTATTAATTATCCAAAAATTATGAAAATTGTTTTGCCACTTAGTTATCATGTGATGAACCTTTACAAAAATTTTAAACTCAATTGGAACAAGTTGAATTATTTCATAATTTTGAATTAAATAATTAATTCATAAAAGCAAATAGTAACATTTAATGATTTAGGTTTTGTTTCAATTTTTGGATTGAGTGATGACCTTGGGTCATTAGTTGGTAATGATCCTTGGCAATTGAAGTAAGTGTTACGAAAAAGGTTTAGTTAGTTTGACTTGTAACTGTACCGCGAAGGAAAGTTGTATTCAAGTTGTTAATTTTGCATCCATCATCGAGCATCATATTTTTGTATCTCGCATCATGTTAAACATGGCATTATTACTACGTGTAGTGAACGAAGGTGAGCATGTGGTAGTTAATCAAGTTGCAGAGGAAGTTAAACCGTCTGTTGAGGTCGGATTTGATAATTGTGGAACATCTCCGGAACATGACTTTTCCGTGAATCAAGGCAAGCCCCGGATGCATTTAAACCTACCTTGTGTTTTACAAATTTTTGTCGCTTTTGCTTTTATATACTGCATTAAGTGATTAGGAGTCAAGTGGAAACCTAATTGGTGCATTACCAACCTTGTTTTTCCATATCTACCATGTTACCAGTTTTAATTCATAATGCCTAGTTATGCTTCGCCATGCATAGACAGATAAAGGTTAGGTGATTACCTGTCACCTGTGTGATATAAAGAGGTTTTTGGTTATGGTCAGTTATTCATGTTGTCATGAGATATGAGCATGTGGAGTAATAAATCTAGACCAGGCGGACTCGATGTGTGAGAGCCACAAGACGTGGATGTCTTGTGAGCGGGTTCTTTCCGCCTATGTCGATTAAGAACCGTCCGTTGTTGAACTATGTGAGATGAGACTTTGTAGTACTAACCACATACTTTGGTAAGCCTTAACTTGGCGATTCTATTACGAGAATGGCTACTTGCGCACTAGGAGTGGAGAGATGGCGAGAATAGCGTGTACCCACGTGGCAATGGGTTGGATTGGTGGAGTAATGTATTCTCGGGTGGCACGGACCCGTTCTTGTTTTAGGGGACCTGAGGGTAGGTTGGTATATGTAGGTCAGGGACCTACATATGTCGTGTGGTCTGGAATTCCCAGCTGGGTTTTTAATCGGTTCAAATCATCGTTGCTCCTCGGTTATGGAGACTCAACTCTCTATTCATCATCGTAGTTTAATAACTAGAACTTGAGTAAGGATTGAGAAAGTGTTGGATATGAAGTTTCATGATCTCATTGCGGATCATGTCAGCTTTGTATATGATCTTTTTGAAGATAAAAATGTTGATATAAAGAATCTTGTTAGAGAGATTTTATGCAAAAGAACTTTGATTATTGCTAAAGCCATACCTTGAATCCCTGAGCCTGCATTCCTGAGTCTTCTCAGATTTTATTCCGGTTAAGTCTTGTTGAGTACTTTTGTACTCAGGGTTCATTGACCCTTGTTGCAGGTGAGCCTCATGAGCAGGTATGTTTTGGACCATGCTGCATGATTGTTGTTTAGGTCGATGATGATAAGTGAATGTGTGATCCTTGGGCAGGATACTTATATTGTGTGTTTGTATAATGTTACTAATGCCACTCCACTACTACTATTGTTTGTAATATGTATCGAACTTAGTTTGTAAGGTTTGAAACAACTGGTTTGTAAACAAAGTTATTGTAAGACTTCCGCTAACTTACTCTGATATAGATATTTGAATAAATGTTGTAATACATCAATGACTCTGTAATGGGATCCTGCTCAGAAATCGTGGATGATTTGGGGTTCCTCGAGGACACCCGACAGTCTTCTTAAGTTACCAGGAACATATGCATAGTCGTCAGAGGTCGTTGGACAGTGACAGGTGCATGTGGGTCCTATAATTTAGGAGGTTCTACCACAAAAGGACATAAGATTTATACCGGTTTGGGCTGAATATACCTACATCCAGTCTGTTGCTGCTCGAGTTATTAGCACCAAAACTAATTCATAGTAGGGGGTACAAATGGTCGAGAGAAGGACTGGTCCTAGGTCTCTAATGGAAGGGTCAAAAGGATGCCAAGAGCTTGTTAGCAGCTTAACTGTGTGTGATGTGTTTCAGTGCTGTGCCCTCAGTCCGTCTCTTTGTTGGAGGAAGCACATCCCCTTTTATAGATGAAGGGAACGGCTTTACAAGTGAGAGGGCAAGGATGCGTATGCTACTCTGCCTTGTTGTTCACGTCTACCAAGCCTTGTAGTCCATTCCGGTGGGTGTGAGAGGATGGTAAGCGCCTACAATACTGTCGATGCCACTGTAGAATGTCAGGATGGCTATAGAGTACTGCTCCGCGTAGGGTATGGACTCTGGTATAGTAGTTTTGACTTATGAGCCTTACCTAGCCTTGCTCCGCATGCCTTCTGGTTCCTATGAGTCCCCGTCGGAGGGACGTGGGGTCAGGGTCCAAAGTAGCACTATGGGCAAGGCCTTCCGATCGAAGAGGGCATCCAGAGGCTGAAGCGAGTGCTTCGATCTGGTGGACCCGAGGGGCTGTGGAGCGGGCACCGCTCCCTTGGGACCATAACATGGTGATAGCACATCCATCATTTGTGGAGGACATAAGTCCTTTCCTAGACCATAGTGGTTGTCGTATGTCTATGTCGGGTTCCATGTCCGAGAGCTGAAGGCGAGGCCTACAACTCTGTAGGGCGAAGAGTACGCACTCGTAACACTTTTTAGGATCTGCTACGCCTAGGAGGTCTAAAGCACCCATCCCATCGTTCCCTGGCAGTACTTTTCCTACCGAGGCGCAGGGTATGGTCCTTGAAGCCACGGTTGACAAGAACATCTTGTCTTACTCTGTACCTATCATCATGGGGGGGCAGGGAGAGGTTGACAGGCGAGATGAAAACCAGCCCTTGGTCATCGGGTGGGGCGAAGCCTGCCCTTAGGGGTCGGGCGTGGTGGAGTCTATCCCTAAGCCTTCGGGCGAGGCGAAGCTGGCCCTTATCCCTCGGGCGGGACTGAGCCCAGCCCTCGGGGGTTGGGCGAGGCGGAGTCTAGCCCTTAGCCCTTGGGCGAGGTGGAGCTGGCCCAAGGGTGTCGGGCAAGGCCAAGCCTAGCCCTTGGGGGTTGGGCGAGGCCGAGCCTAGCCCTTAGCCCTCGGGCGAGGCGGAGCTGGCCCAAGGGCATCGGGCGAGATGGAATCAAACTCTTGTTATTCGAGCAAGGAAAGCAGCGGCATCCTTGTCCATCTAGGAGTTTTTAATGTTCAATGGTTTTTGGTTCCACCTCCTAGGGTACCCCGGTGTTAGGTCCTCGACAGTAGCCCCCAAGCCCCCAGGTGATTTGGACAGAATCGCTCGGGGGGTGTTTTTGATTTTATCGGAGTTAATTTGCCTAAGGGTGCGCGCGAGCACACCTGATAGGTGTAGCCCCCGAGCCCCCAGATGATTTGAGTAGAATTGCCTGGGGGTAGTATCGGACCCTTCGTGGGTAAGGCTGAAAGACTTGGTTTTTCGTCAACTGGATATTTTTATGGGAAACAAGGTATTCCGTTTGCGAGAATTTTATTTAGGGCCGGCCTGGCCGGAACCCAACTACAAATCGAGGCCCGGTGATGCTTGCATCCTTGAGCCCTAGTTATTTTGCGGGCCCATCCCTCATTGGGATGGCCCTTGGGCTTCGGGGTCCTAGGTGGGCCGGAGAGAAAAAAGCTTTGTGGCCCATATTGCTTCGGTGGGAAGAGAGTCCTGGTCCGCTTGGGAAAGGCGAACCGCTTGGCGTGACTTTCATAGGAAGGGATAGGGATCACGTGCGCGTGTCCCATGACATGACGTGGAGGTGCGTCGTGGCAGGCTCAGAGATCGAGGTGGACCGATACCCTTCTTGCGTCCGCCGCCCGTATAAAACCATAGGGTTTGCCCCTAGGGTTTTGTACTTCGCCTCCTTGCCCTTGCGTTCTCAGCCTTCGTCGCCAATTGCCAGGGCCTCTCGCACCCACATTGCTCCTGCCATCAAACTTGCTACTGCCTTCTTCCCTGTGCTGCTCCTACCGTCGCAATGGACCCAGAGTACAAATCCAACATCTCCACTCGGCACTTGGAGGGCCTCGTCCGCCGAGGCCTCCTTCGCCCATTGACCGCCACCGAGGAGTGGCGGCTACCCGATGAGGAGGAGGAGCTATAGCCACCAGAAGGGTACATCATGTCTTTTGCCCACTTCCATGAGCGGGGATTCGCCATGCCCGCCCATCAGTTTTTCTGAGGACTACTAGACTACTATCAAGTGGAACTGCAACACCTCTCCCCCAATAGGATCTAGCACATTGTGGTGTTCGTCACCCTATGCGAGGGATTCTTGGGGATCAGTCCCCACTTTGACCTATGGCGGTATCTCTTTGCCGCCAATCTTGTGAAGAGGCGGGTCGGGTAGCAAGAGCTGCACGTGTCGGTGGGGTGCACCAGCATCCACCTCCGCAACAACTGGGGGGGGCATACCCGCTAATGCGTTTGTCCACTTCCAATAAGGGGTGGCATTCACAATGGTTCTATGTCAAGAACGCCACCGCCACCCCCTTGCTAGCTTTCACCTGGCACTACATCTTGGAGGCCCTAGGGTCATGGGGGTGGGGCGTCCCGGGCAAGGGGAAGAAGCAACTCAACAGCCTTCTCGCCACCATCCAAACTCTGAAGCAGAGGGGCGTGAAGGGGTCAAGGATCATTGGCGCCTACCATGTGAGGAGGGTTGTGCCGCTGATGGCGCGTGCACTTCCCCTGTATCAGATGGTGCCCAAAGCATTGTTTGAAGGGACGGTGCTTGTCGATGAGGCGCTCCCTTACTCTGAAGTGGCACAGCGCATCAAGGAGGCAATGGAGCCCATGAAGGACTCTGCTAGCACCATCCTTAACTTCATGTTTTTAGTGCCGGGGCATCCCCCGATGCGACCAGAACCGAGGTTTGTTGAGTTCGTAAGTTTTCTTGCCTCTTGCTCCTCTCTTCTCTTGTAATTTCTGGTCCCCTGATGTTATCCTTGGGATGGCGGGACCAACCAGGGGGACTGCACTTCAAGGATAGCCCGGCTCCATTGCCAAAGGACCCAACCCGGGTGGCAGCGAACCATGCCATGGCTGGTTGGGACAAGAAGACATGGGAGCTTGTGAAGAAGAAGGCGATACGAAAGCAACAAGCTCAAGATCGAGGAGAGGAGACAAGTAGTGAAGATGATGATGATGACGAGTCAGATGAGGAAGCAGCCGGCATGGATTGGGGTGACTTGGTGGATGAGGACTCGTTGCTCATGCGGGGACCCTTCCTGTTTCACACGGAGGGAAGTGAGTCCACGGGGGCGGTGGAGCCGGGTCTGCCCCTGGGTTCGGTGGGAGTCGGTGGATCTACCGTCACCGTCGGGGTGGTGGTGGAGGATCGGTGGATGGGAGGGGATGGATCCAAGGTCATCCCTGTGGTGCTAGTGGAGGAGGGCAGCTCCGACACCATGCCCCATGAGCTAATGGAGGGGGTAGCTCTGGTGCCACACCCCACGAGCCGATGGAGGGGGTGGCTCTAGCATCGTGCCCCATGGGCTGATGGAGGGGGCGGCTTTGGTGCCGCGCCCCATGAGCTGATGGAGGGGGACGGCTCTGGTGCCGTGCCCCACGAGCCGATGGAGGGGGGCAGCTCTGGTGCCATGCCCCACGAGCCGATGGAGGGGGCGGCTCTGGCACCGCGCCCCACGAGCCAATGGAGGGGGGCGGCTTCAGTGCCGCGCCCCATGAGCTGATGGAGGGGAGCGGCCCTGTCACTGTGCCCTCGGAGATAAGGGAGACGGGCCCCCTACCTCAGAGTAGGGGTAGGTTCAAAATGGTCCCGCCCACATGAGTTGGAGTAGGGGTCCGGGGGTTCGTCCCCGAAGCGTACCCGTCGACCGAAAGCACCAGAGTACGTCGCCGATTGCCCTCATTTTCTTCCTTTATTTTTCTGTTCTGACCTTATGCCCTTTTTCCATTTTGCAGATTCTTGCGACGGGGCCACCCCTTGGGGCCAGCACCTAGGAAGAGCCTTGCCCTTCAGGAGGGATGGACCATGCTGCCCGGTGTCACCCCTGTTTTGGGCAGGAGTGATGCTATCGTCACGGCCTCATTGGCTGGTCCGGTGGTGTCCGTGGTGGTGGCGCATTCCATGCCCTCGGTGACCCAAGTGACGGTGCCAGACGTGGGCTAGGCAGAGTTGGAGGCCGCCGCGGTGGCGTTCGACGGAGCAGCGTAGTTTGCGCCGCTGGGGGCCCCATGGGAGGTGACCGCAACCGTGATCGTGATAAGCCCGGTGGGGTCGGATACTACCATGGTGGCGTCCGAGGCGGTGGCGCAATCCATGCCACCGGCGGTCTAGGCCGTGGCGCCCGAGGCAGGCTAGATGGAGGAGGACATGGCCAGAGGGTCTTCGATCATCATGATGGTGGTGGGGAGGACCCGAAGGGAGCCAGCTTTGGCCTTGTTGTCAGGGAGGCGGCCGCTCTCCCGCGAGGGGACAGTCGCCGCTTCAGTGGATGGCCACCGAGGACCCATCATCGGCTCTGTTCTCGCTCGATGATGCTGTTGAGAGCCTAGAGTAGGAGAATCTGGACATCAGGTTCTCGGCTACATTGAATGCCTTGACTGAGGCCACTGGTGCCTTGCGTGAAATCCTCGCTCCTTCTAGTCGGGTATCTTCTTGATCTTCTCACTTGTTTTCTTTACATATTTTTTTGTGTCTTCTGATTCTGGTCCTTTTTTCAGAACATTGTGGCTCGTACCCAACACAAGTCTTGGTTCCTTCATGAGCAAAAGGTAGAATGGGACCGCCTTATCGAGGAGGCCAGGCTATGAGGAGATGTAGGCGCGCAACTTGCTGCTGCACAGCAGTGGGAGGCCGAGGCGCATCGAGATGTGGAGGAGGCTCATGGAATGTTTGAGGATCTATCGGCGAGGGTGAAGCTAGACTAGGAGGATGCTGCCAGGCTTCGAAAGGAGCGAGACGAGCTGCCATAGAAGAACGCCAGCAGCCAGTGAGTGGGTCGGCGAGCTCCTAGCAGAGCTAGAGATGGAGCAAGACCTCAAGCTGAAGGCTGAGGAGAGGTTCATGGCATTATAGCAGAGGGTAGACCGGGATGCCGTGTCGATCACCCGGTTGTGCGAGGAGCAGGACAAGCTATGCCGGACCATGGAAAGACTTCGCTCGGAGCACAGCGCTGCTTATGAGGATCATGACCGGGCCATCCAGGAGCATGATGAGGCGCGTGGGGTGGCCAACTCCCTCCAGGCTGATCTTGGCGTTGCGGTGAACCGAAGGTTGGATGTTGAGAGCGCTGCTGCTAGGCTGGAGAAGGAACTTACCGAAGTGCGAGGGATCCTTCGGACCAAGAGTGATGAGCATTACCTTCTGCAAGCCGTTGTTGGGGTGGTCATCGATGCCCTGAGGGTGGAGCAGTCGATGGAAACTAGCTCGCTCGCGGCTCGTGCCGTGGGTATCACGGCATGGGTGGGCCAACTTGAGGAGGACGCCTTCTAACTGGGATCACCCAAGGCTTTACTATCGCTCATTCCCATTATGCTCAGGAGATCAACCTAGAGGTAATGAGCCATGGCTTCGCGCCTATCTATGATGACGATGAGCTGGACGAGATGGAGAAGGTAGTGGCTCCCCTCGCATGGAACCTGGCGAACAGTTTAAAAGAAGAGGTCCTTCCTTCGCAGAAGTAGTTAGCATGATAAACACTTATTTGTAATATGTGAACAAGTGTCAGTACTTTTGCGTCCTGAAATGGTTTCGTAATTTTTATTTCGTTTGTTTGATCTTACCTTCTCTTTTTTGCGATGAAAAAAGATTTAGACAATTGACCCTTTCCTTTGTTAAGGTCGTAGGGCCCAAAGTTTTGTACAGGGAATTTCAATTGTGTTGGTGAGCAAAATTACTGTAGCTGTCGGGGCGTGGGCTTTTTGTGGTCTTACCAGTCTATTCCGCCGAACCTTGCCACTGGTCTTGATGCAAAGAGGAAGTCTAATGTAGTGTTTTCTCAAAAAGAAAAGAAAAGGAGGTTCCCATACCTTTATCAGCCACCGAGTGAGATCCAACGCCTTGCGGTTTGCTAGGGTCGGATATTACTGGAGACCGGAGTTGTGTGACTGTGCGTTATGGGCTTGCTAACGGGGATGTTAGGACTGAATTCAATCCTGTTTGCTTCGTGACAGGGTCGGTGAAGCCCTCGGGTGGTGTTCCGCTACTCCTTGGCCTGCCTTCTAATAGATTCCCCTCAATGGGGTTTCTATGGGCTCGGCTAGAGGCTGGATTTGAACAAAAAAGTTGAGACGACCCTACCCGCCTTAATGCGGGTCGGGCAAAGGCCGTTGAGGCTCATCTGTGTTTTATCCCCTGGCTCTTGTTTGACGCGAGGCGGCCCCGGACCCTTCACTGGTCAGCCTTCGAACCTCGGTCTCTCGATCTTGGATCGAGCGGCTTGAGCCCCTGGTAGGGGTCGGTCGTGTTTTCACTCGCTACCCCATCCTCGGTTTCCACGGCTAGAGGGGCTGAGTTGACGACACTTGCCTCGATAGCTTGAGTGCCGCGCTCAATGAGCTCGCTAACGGGTATGTTCATGTGGAATCCGGATCCATCATTCACTGACAGGGTCAGCAGAGCCCTCATGTGGCATTCCACTACTCCTTAACCCGCCTCCCGATAGATGCTTGAGCCGTTTGCTGGGCTCAGGCGGCCTATTGGCCTCTCCTCAACGGAGATTCTGTGGGTCTGGCTCGAGGTTTAGAATCGAATGAGAAAGGTCAAGATGTCCCTGTCCGCTTCTGAATGGGGTCGAGCAGGGCCGCTGGGGCTCATTTCAGTTTTTCTCCCCTGGCTCTGTTTGACACGAGGCCGCCTCGAGCCCTTCGCGGGCCGGCCTTCGAACCCCGGTCAGGCGTTGCTCATATTGAATGAGGCGGTTGCTGCTTCGTGACGCGACATGAAGCATTGAGATGCTAGGATTTGCATATGTGGTGTCTAGATATACGGATTTAGCGTATAGTTTAATCGAAACGAAAGCGGGGGTCGGTAACATTACCTTGGTGGTATGAGCCGTGGGAAGCTCTTACCCGATATGTCCATGCCGGGTTCAGGTCTGATATTTGCGATGAGGCCAGAGTAACCTGCATAAGTTCTATAGGTGGACCCCTCCAAACTCCTTACGGGAAGGTGGGAGCTAAGGCTAGTAGTGTGAGGAGCTGTGAACACGATTATGCTGGTGAACCAAAAAATACCATAGCCGTTGGGGCGTAGGGTCTGGCGGTTTGTCTAGTTGTGCTCATCATTTTGTTCCTACACACTAGTGCTTTTGGTCTCCCAAATGTAAGGAGGGGTTGGGCTAAGAGGGTGTTTAAACAAACAGGTGCCCTCGGCAGCCCCCGAGCGACGCCCGTGCCCCTACCGTTGCTAGGGTCGGAGGCTTGATAAAGAATTCAACACTCAAAGTAAGTAAATAGGGGTGCTTATCTTTCAATTGGTCATTCGTTCATTGTTTTGCCTGGGCCACCCGATCAACCCAGGAGGCCCGCTGGACTCCCCCTAGAGAGAGGTTCCGTCGTTGGGTCATTCCATGGTCCTATCTAGGGAAGCAAAAAGTTGCCTGTAGGTGAGCGTGCCTCGGTACTCACGTCCGGGGCGCATTAGTGGCGGGCCATGCCTGGGTGACATTCTAGCTTACCAGGCGGCGTCCCGTCGTTTCTGGCATGTCCCCTCAGATTTCTGTCAGCATTGATTTCGCATTTACATTGAATAGGGGAAGGTAGAGAGTTTTTTGTTCAAACCTTTCACCTTTCCCTGGCTGCTCAGCCCCCTCTTTAAATAGGGGGGGTAAAGGAGTTCTCATCCCTCCTCCCCGCCAGCTTCTAAGCCGCCACCTCTTCTCCTTCCTCTTCTCTAAATGCATCAGCTCCTAAGTAAGAGAGGGTAATACCAAGGAGAGAAGAACTCACATATATGCTTGTGAATCTAGAGCGTGATGTCGAGCTGGAGGTCATCCGACATAGATGAGATGGCGCAGTTCACCGATGCTGAGGAGGGGTCGCTGCTGCCAAAGGAGGAAAGGCACCGGAGGGTCCTAAGCGCTGTCGATTTTGTCGTCATTGGTTGTGGCCTTCCTTCAGCGAGAGGCACTTTCTGCCCCGACACCGTTGTTAGGGTTGCGGCCGATGACGATGGCGTAGTCACTAGGTGCCCAGGTGGAGGGACACCACAATACCGGCATGGTGCTCATTGTTGTAGGTGATGGCGCTTTCGAAGATCTGGCGGAGCGGTGGGATGTCGCTGATGGAGAGCATGGCGCGGTAGCCATAGTAGACGAACTAGTCTGTGTACATGCCCAAACGTCACCGACGGAGAGCTTGGTGCGGCGACCATAGTAGTACTCGTGGTAAAGCTAAGTAGAGACTGTAATCGAATAAGTTTGGGGGAGCCCCCGAGTGAATAGTCCTTTGAATTTTAGGAGTACACTAGTCCTTTGTGTGATGAAATCACTTTGTAAGTGGTGAATTTGTGGAAAAATGAACAAGTTTTCATGTTTTATTATGGCAAACAGTAACATTTTTTCAGTTTCCTCTTTTTGTGAAGAGGTTTCGATGCCCTCCCATGGCCCAAGTTGCAAAAAACTAGGAAGGTGGGTGAATTAGTTCTGATTATGCTGGTGAGCAAAGAGGTTGTAGCCGCTGGGGCATGGGTCTCCTGTAGTCCTACCAGTTGTACTCAGAATTTATTCCCAAAATCTTAGTTTTTTAGAACTTGAGGAGAACCAAAAAACTTAGATAAAGTTTGCAAAGATAACCATAGGAAGTGTTTGCATAATGTACTTGTATTATTCATATCAGCCCCCGGGTGAGGTCCGGCCCCTCGCGATTTGCAGGGGTCGGATAACACTAAAGATAGGGGATTTGTAAAGACAAAAACTAATAAGAAGGAACATGCATTTATTAAGGGTAAAAACGACATAGCTGCTCAATGTTCCAGGCGTTGGTGAAGACCTCGCCGTTGATGGTTTTTAGCTTATAGGCGCCTAGGTGGAGTACTTTCGCGATGACATACGGCCCCTCCTAGGGCGGGGAGAGCTTGTGGCGGACCTTATTACTCTGCATGAGGCGGAGGACGAGGTCCTCGACGTTGAAGGCCCGGTCCCACACCTGTCGGCTGTGGTACCATCGTAACGTCTGCTGGTACTTAGCTAAATGGAGGAGGGCGATGTCGCGGGCTTTATCTAGCTAGTCCATGGCGTCTTGATGGGATGCCTTGGCCCCCTATTCGTCGTATGCTCTAATTCTTGGTGCTCTGTAGTCTAGGTCCGTTGGGAGAATGGCCTCAGAACCGTAGACCATGAAGAAGGGTGTGTAGCTAGTGGCTCGGCTAGGAGTTGTCCTTAGGCTCTAGTGCACCGCCGAAAGCTCAGCGAGCCAGCGTGCGCTGAACTTGTAGTACCGGTTGAAGATCCTAGGCTTAAGGCCTTGCAGGAGCATGCCGTTTGCGCGCTCGACCTGCCCATTCGTTCGGGGGTGCGCGACGGCCACCCAATTGATCCGGATGTGTTGTTCATCACAGAATCGAATGAATTTCCTGCTAGTGAATTGCGTGCCTTTGTCAGTGATGATGGAGTTCAGTACTCCAAAGCGATGGATGATGTTGAGGAAGAATAGCACAGCTTGCTTGGATTTGATCATGGAGATCGATCGAGCTTCAATCCATTTTGTAAACTTGTCAATGGTGACAAGTAGATGGGTGAAGCCCCCGGGTGCCTTTTTGAGTGGCCCAACCAGGTCAAGCCCCTAGACCGCGAAGGGCCACATGATGGGGATCATCTAGAGCGCTTGGGTCGAAAGGTGAATCTATCGAGCATAGTACTGACACCCTTCACAGGTGCGTACAATCTGCTCGGCGCCGGCTACTGCGGTGGGCCAGTAGAAGCCCTATCGGAATGCGTTTCCAACCAAGGTCCTCGGCGCGGCATGGTGACCGCAGACCCCGCCGTGGATGTCGCTTAGCATAAGTCTTCCCTGTTCGCTGGGGATGTAGAGCTGCAGGATCCCAATGAGGCTCCGTTTGTAGAGTTCACCTTCTACAAGAACGAAGGACTTGGCACGGCGTGCGAGTCGTTAGGCTTCTGTTTTGTCTGTCGATAGTATGTCACGGAGGAGGTAGTCGAGGTAAAGCGTTCTCCAGTCATCGAGAGGGTTGGGCTCTGTTGCTGGACCTTCTTCAAGCTCCATGACCTCGGGGTTGGGTGGAGCAGTCGGCGGGTCGTCCCCTAAGGCTAGATCAGATGGGCCATCGTCGGCCTGTTTCGACCCCTCGTAGCGCACTGAGGGCTTGTGTTGATCGCTGGCGAAGACACTCATCGGTACTAGCTCTCAGCCAGATGCTACTTTCACGAGTGCGTCAGCTGCTTCGTTGAGGCACCTCGGGATGTGATTGAGCTCAAGGCCGTCGAATCTGTCTTCCAGTCATTGGACTTCTTGGCAGTACACCACCATCTTAGTGCTGTGGTAGCTTGACTCCTTCATGACCTGGTCGATGACCAGCTGGGAGTCCCCTTGATGTCAAGGCATCGGATGCCTAGCTCGATGGCGATTCATAGGCCATTGATGAGCGCTTCGTATTCTGCGATATTATTTGATGAGGGGAAATGGAGCCAAACCATGTACCTCATGTGGACCCCAAGGGGGGATATGAAGACTAGTCCTGCACCGGTGCCCTTTTTCATCAGCGATCCATCGAAGTACATCGTCCAGTACTCTTGATCGACGACTGTTGGTGGCATCTGTACTTCAGTCCACTCCGTGATGAAGTCAGCCAGCACCTAGGATTTGATCGCCGTTCGGGAGGCATAAGTAATGCCTTGATCCATCAGCTCGAGCGCCCACTTTGCGGTTCTTCCTACAGCGTCCTGGCTATAGACAACCTCACCGAGGGGGAACAATATCATGACTGTCACAAAGTGTGACTGTCACAAAGGGGGAGCCCTTGTTTGCTGAGGCGTGAAATGAATCGACTGAGGGCGGTAAGGCACCCCGTGATCCGTTGAACCCCCTTTATGTTCTAGATCAGGCCCATCCTTGTGATGGCCGAGATCTTCTCTGGGTTGGCTTCGATGCCGTGCTCGGAGACAATGAAGCCGAGCAGCATGCCCCTCGGGACCCTGAAAACACATTTTTCGGGATTGAGTTTGATGCTATTTGCCCGGAGTTTCGCAAAGGTTCGTTCGAGGTCGGCGACAAGATGGTCAGCCTGTTTGGACTTAACTATGATGTCATCGACGTAGGCCCCAACGATCCACCTGATGAGGTCCCTGAAGTAGTTGAGCATACAGCGCTGGTATGTCGCCCCGGCGTTCTTCAGACCGAACAGCATGGAAATGTAGCAGAACGATCCGAAGGGGGTGATGAAAGACATTGCGAGCTGGTCGGACTCTTTCATCGCAATCTGGTGGTAGCCAGAGTATGCGTCAAGGAAGCAGAGGGTTTCACACCCTGAGGTGGAATCGACTATTTGGTCTATGCGTGGCAAAGGAAATGGGTCCTTTGGACATGCCTTGTTGAGGCCCGTGTAATTGACACACATTCTCCATTTCCCGCTCTTTTTTTTGTACAAGGATGGGATTTGCTAACCAATCTGGGTGGTGTACTTCCCTGATGAACCCAGCAGCCAACAGTTTTGCTATCTCTTTGCCGATGGCCCTGCGTTTTTCCTTGTCGAAGCGGTGTAGGCGTTGCTTCACCGGCTTGGAGCCTAGGTGGATTTTCAAGGTATGCTCGGCGACCTCCCTCGGGATGCCTGGCATATCTGAGGGTTTCCACACAAAGATGTCTTTGTTATCGCGGAGGAAGTCGATGAGCGCGCTTTCCGATTTAGAGGAGAGCGCAGTTCTGATGCAAACTTTTTTGCCCTTGGAGCTGCTGGGATCCATGAGGACCTCCTTGGATCCTTCCATCGATTCAAATGATCCGAGCACCCTTTTTGCGTCGAGCGCTTCTTCAACGACCTCCTCCCTGAGGGCGGCGAGTCTTCGGAGGAGACGACTGCTGTGGTGTGGCCGCATCATTCGACTTCACACTCATAAGCACGACGAAAGGAGGTGCCGACGGTGATGACCCCGCAGGGGCCTGGCATCTTTAGCTTGAGGTATGTGTAGTTAGGGATGGCCATGAACTTCGCATAGCATGGACATCCAAGGATGGCGTGGAAAGTTCTGGGGAACCCTACCACGTCGAAGGTGAGGGTCTCAGTCCTGTAATTGGACTGATCCCCAAAAGTGACAGGCAGATCGATCTGTCCTAATGGTACGGCCTGTTTGCTAAGTACGACGTCGTCGAAAGGCACTCGGATGGGACAGAGGTTCATTCGATCAACGCCCATCTCGTCAAGCGTCATGGAGTACATGATGTTGAGGTCGCTGCCTCCGTCCATCAGCACTTTCGTGAGTCGCTTTGGGCCGATGATTGGATCAACAACAAGCGGGTACCTTCCTGGGTGTGGGATGGCATCCGGATGGTCGGTTCGGTCGAAGGTTATGGCGGATTCTGACCACCGAAGGAAGACAGGCATGGCCGGTCCGGCCGTATAGACCTCGCGGCGTGCGATCTTCTGACGGCGCTTGGAGTCATAGGCCACTGATCCTCCGAAGATCTTGAGGGCGCCATTCAGGCGTTGGGAAGGCGTCGTCCTTCTCCTCTGCATCGTATGTGGTGGGGGTAGGTTCCTTCCCCTGCTCCCCTCTGTTGAGGCCCCTGGACAAGTATTTGCGTATGAGGCCGCAATCCTTATATAGATACTTGGCCAGGAAAGCATGGTTTGGGAATGGCCCCTCAAGCATTTTCTCAAAGTGGTTTGGAGCACCCTCTGTGGGCTTCTAGCCACCCTTGTGGTCGGCAGCGGCTATGAGCGAGTTGTCGCACCATTGCTTCTTGTTTTTTCTTTTGGTGGGACGATTGGAAGCGCCTTCGCCAGCGTCCTCATCCTGCCTTGCCTTGCCGTTGGAGTGGTTGAAGATGGCTTCGACCGCCTCCTCTCCTGAGGCATGGCTGGTGGCGATGTCTAGGAGCTCCTTGGTGGTCCACGGGCCCCTACGCCCCAGCTTATGAACCAAAGATTCGTAGGTTGTCTCGGAAAGGAAGGCTCCTATCACGTCAGCGTCGACGACGTTAGGGAGCTCAGTTGTACTATTGGGAGAAGCACCGGATGTACCCAAGGAGGGTTTCATCGGCCTTCTGGCGGCAGTTCTTGAGGTCCCATGGGTTTCCGGGGCATTTGTACATGCCCTAGAAGTTGCCCACGAATATCTCTATCAGATCTGCCCAACTTTGAATGGCGTTGGACGATAGGTGCTCCAACCATGCTTGTGCCGAATCGGCCAAGAATAGTGGGAGATTGCAAATAATGAAATCATCATCACTCGCACCACCGGCTCGACATGTAAGCCGATAGTCTTCGAGCCAAAGCCCGGGGTTTGTTTCCCTAGAATATTTAGGGATGTTGGTTGGTGGTCAGTACATTAGTGGGAAAGCAACATTGAGGATGTGTCGGTCAAAGGCCTAAGGGCCTGGCAGGCTAGGGCTTGGGCTCCGATCCTCACCGCTGTTGTAGCATCCACCGAGTCAAGGATGGTAGCCGTGGCGGTCTCCCTCCCCTGCGTCACCATGGGTGCACCTACGGGTGTCGAAGGTGCTGCGCACATCGCGGTCGTGGCTGAGACGTTGATGTATTAGGACGGCGGTGTGCTGGTGAACGGACGCATCCTTGGTGGGGCACACTGAGGGCGTGCGCTGGCTGGCATTGGGCTTGTGTCATCAAGACAACGAGCTTTCTGCCTGCTGTGCCGCCGCACGCTCGAGCAACGTGCGAATTTCTCAGCAGGCCCGGTGATCCTCGGACGTCGCGGCCTCTAGAAGGCCATGCAGCAAGGCCATCATAGCGGCAATGTTTTGACTTGCCTGAGCGAAGTGAGGGAGGGACCCGTCATCGGTGAGGATCCTCTAGTGTACCGTGTTGGCCGTGGCACGCGTGTGCCCACCGTTTTCGCAGCGTTCGATCTCACGATTAATGTCCATGTATTCCTGGACGAGCCCTTGTCTGGCCTCATCGATCTCTAGTTTGTGAGCTCTTAGCTGCTCCATCCTCAAGCGAGATGGGGCTGCTGCCTCCCCCTGGACCTACCATTAGGGTTGCTTGTTGGGGTAGCCTCTTCCCAGAGACGCTTTCGACGCGGCCCTCGGGGGTTTGCGCCATGAAGCATTCCTGGGAAGGGTGATGGCTCCCCCTGCTGGAGTCAAAGCTAGGAGGAGGATCCTGGCTCCTCCATGAGGAGCTTGTGGAGAGTCTCCGTATCATGTTCAATTGTCCCCATGAACTCGCTGTCCGTGGGGGGCTGATCCATACATAGCACCAGAAGGTGGCTAGCGGTCTCCGCGGTGTTGCAGAGACTGAACAGAGATGCTGTCGGGGTGGTCCGTACGTGGCATTCCAAAGAGAGGGTGATGCAGCGTGGGGCCTCCCTAGATAACTGGGATCCAAGGGAGTCGCCGAGCTAGCCCTCAAGCCTCCGGTGGCTAAAGCTGACGGAAGGGAGAGACTGGACGGTCGTGTGGGCCAGCGCCAGCTTTCCTCCTAGTGTGATGATGAAATCTAAGTCACCAAAACGCACATGTGCGCCCAGGACCTAGCTGATTATGTGGTTGGCCATCCGAGGCCTGATTTGGAACGCGCAAAGCCCCCTACCTAGCACGCCAATTGTCGGTGTTTTGTACAAGCACCGACAAGTAAATTTATAGTGATGCGCGTTAGGCCCAGATGGTGCGCTAAAGGACACAAGATTTATACTGGTTCGAGTTGAATATCCCTATGTCCAGTCTATTGCTGCTCATGTTATTAGCACCAAAAATAATTCATAGTAGGGGGTACAAACGGTCGAGAGAGGGACTGGTCCCAGGTCTCTGATGGAAGGGTCAAAAGGATGCCAAGAGCTTGTTAGCAGCTTGACTGTGTGTGATGTGTTTCATGATGTCCCCTCAGTCCGTCTCTTTGTTGGAGGAAGCACATCCCCTTTTATAGATGAAGGGAATGGCTTTACAAGTGAGAGGGCAAGGATGCGTATGCTACTCTGCCTTGTTGTTCACATCTACCAAGCCTTGTAGTCCATTCCGGCGGGTGTGAGAGGATGGTAAGCACCTACAATACTGTTGATGCCACTATAGAATGTCAGGATGGCTACAGAGTACTGCTCTGCGCAGGGTATGGACTCTAGGTACAGTAGTTTTGACTTATGAGCCTTGCCCAGCCTTGCTCTGCACACCTTCTGGTTCCTATGAGTCCCCATCGAAGGGACGCGGGGTCTGGGTCTGAAGTAGCGTTGTGGGCAAGGCCATCCGATCAGAGAGGGTGTCTGGAGGCTGAAGCGAGTGCTTCGATCTGGTGGACCCGAGGGGCTATGGAGCAGGCGCCGCTCTCTTGGGACCATAACATGGTGACAGCACATTCGTCATTTGTGGAGGATGCGAGTCCTTTCCTGGACCGTAGTGGTTGTCGTATGTCTACATCGGGTTCCATGTCCGAGAGCTAAAGGCAGTGCCTACAACTCTGTAGGGCGAAGAGTATGCACCTGTAACACTTTTCAAGCTCTGCTACGCCTAGGAGGGTCTAAAGCACCCATCCCGTCGTTCCCTGGCAGTACTTTTCCTACCGGGGCGCAGGGTATGGTCTTTGAAGCTGTGGTTGACCTAAACGTCTTGTCTTACTCTATACCTATCATCATGAGGGGGCAGGGAGAGGTTGATAGGCGAGACGAAAACCAGTCCTTGGTCATCGGGCGGGGCGAAGCCTGTCCTCGGGGGTCGGGCGTGGCGGAGTCTATCCCTAAGCCTTCATGCGAGGCGGAACTGGCCCTTATACCTCGGGCGGAACTGAGCCCAGCCCTCGGGCGAGGCGGAGCTGGCCCAAGGGCATCGGGCGAGGCCGAGCCCAGCCCTTGGGGGTCAGGCGAGGCAGAGCCTAGCCCTTATCCCTCGGGCGAGGCAGAGCTTGCCCAAGGGCATCGGGCAAGATGGAATCAAACTCTTGTTATTCGGGCAAGGAAAGTAGTGGCGTCCTTGTCTGTCCGGGAGTTTTTAACGTTCGATGGTTTTTGGTTCCACCTCCTGGGGTACCCCGGTGTTAGGTCCCCGATAGGTATGTAGCAGCTGCGAAAGCACAACTTCCACAAGTAGACGCAGATTCCACCTTCGACATGGATCACATCAGCGAACCTACATATTGCATGCTATACGTGGAGTCACAAGGATGCAAGGCCGTATTTAGGCACAAGGTGGCTGCTGGTCAGGTTCATCCAGGGAATATGGTAAATGGACGTCCGTTGCCTCCAGGCTATGCAGCAGTTACCCTGGATGCATTGGCCAAAGAAATGTACGACACAATTGAGATGGAAATGACCATGGATGATGATAGATCCACGCTAGCGGCCAACCTGGGGTCCTTGGTGCCGTGGCGGAAGCGTAACATGGTCCTTGTTGCCACAATGTTGGATGGCAATTCCGACGAAGATGACGATCTTACCAATCCAATGCCTACACTTGCACTGCCACCAATTTCTGATACTCAGGAGCGACCCCATAAGATTCAGAAGATTAGTGCTTTGGATAAGGAAACTGTCATAGATAGCAATCAAAAGAACTTGCTTTGTCCTTCCAAGAAAACAACAGAGATGGAGCAGGCAGGCTCAAAACAAAACCAATCCAAGAAAACAACAATATGCTTCTTCAACCCAGTGACCTTTAACTCCTGCATAGTGGGCTTCACAATGACGACAGACGCTATGTGCGCCTCCATTCTGGCCCAGGATGATAAATCACTAATTCTCCTACCATACAACGACAGGTACGCGAGTAATTCATTTACGTAATTACGTGTACCAGGTGGGACTCTAATCTACATATGATTTTCTTTATTGCAGCGAACATACTTGCCTTGTTGCTATAGACCAGCTCAATTACAAGCTCTTCGTGTATGATATAAGCAGGAGGGGAATGAACCATATCAAACCCTTCAAAAAATGATGAATAAGTACAGCTCTCGTTCCATGCATTTTACAACGTGGTTTCATAGATCTCATCATTTATATGTGTAACAATTTTTTTATTCGTCATAATGATCTTTGTGCTGGATGATGACACGGCTTACGACAAGTAGAGAAAGAAGAGCAAATTCAATGTTCTTTCCTGAAATGATGGGTTCAAAGTAACGGAGGTCGATACGATCGCAAAGCAACGTCCTGGTGGCAGAGATTTTAGTGCGTTCTATGTAATGCATTACATGGACGGGATCATCAAAGCCACAAAACACAAACATGTTCTTATTATACCAACACACAAATCTCTACTGATTAAATTGAACAATGCACTCCATGTTGCATTACTACAACACTGCCTTCTTGTAGTCTGTGCTGTTGTTGGATACAAGGGAGCTGACCACTCGAGACATGTTTGCACTTCAAGAACGCCTGGCTACTTTTATCCTCGATGAGGCCATACATGGAGACCACGTAGTGTGTTAATTATCAACAACAGTTTTAATCCTGCATCTACTGTTAGCTTATCGTCTATTGTCAAAAGTACTCTTGTATGCGAACATATTGTATGGATTTTACAAATCTATCTGCATGCCGTGTCATGTATCTATTATGGTCCATCTTAATTAATAATTATTGTCAATACTAGATACAGTACCATTTCGTAATGGTCTTCGTTTTATATTGAACCGCCGTTCTTGTGTTGTCAACACCAGCGCATCATACGACTATGCGACTGTGATGAAAGCCTCACTGTACCATTACCCGATGGCGGAAGCCATCAGCAACAATGCTGGTCCAACCTATGATGCGACGGGAGCACAAAATCATCACTGTCGTCTCGATTAGTAAACCGACACCGAGTACATCTTCATCAAGGTCGGATCGTACTACAAGGCGACGGTGGTAATGCCATTCACACAGACAGGTAATACATCAGAGCAGCGGTGATGATGTCCTCCACACAGGCGGGTCGTGGTACAATGCGACGAAAGTAAGGACCTTATCACGGATGTATCATAAGCCAATACGGCGGTGTGAGTGTACACCGCAGACGGTCTCAGATAGCGATGGTGAAGGCTATGACCATCACTGTCGACAGCTTACTGCCGAGGCCGAAATTGAACTGCGATGTGGGTTACGACGTGGCTGTGAAAGGTGCGAGTATAGTAGTGCTAGATAAATGCCCGTACGTTGCACAGAAGAAAATATAATATTAAGATAATGTTAGTACGAACGTGTAACCAAAAGTATTTTTGAACGCGATGTTCGTGACATCAATATTATGATAGCAATTATGTTCTAATTGTATCCTCCAACACACCTAAGTTGCACATCTTCTTAACAACATCCTAAGGGCACTAACTCGGCAATTACCAGTATTCAAGTAGTTAGAAGCTCTTTATAAATGATATTCTTCGTGAATATATCCTTTTCTGCTGCTTCTCTCTCTTTTCTTTGTTGACGTCCTTCTCAGTAGCCAGCGTGGCCAACCTGAGAGGTGTCTTCCTGCCCTGATTGACTATGTTTGGACGGTGGTCTGTGGGCGTCGTTGGCACTCCGGGAGTTTTTTTTAAGATGTCGAGCTGTGCACTGTGTTTCCTTTTGGGCCTCTCGAGATGTTCACTGTTTTTTTTTTTGGTCTGGCGTGAGGTAACTCTCTTTTTTTTATAGCGACAATGACCCGGATCCGTATTAGCCTCTTGCTGGGGGCGAGCGCTCGGCTCAGCCTCGGACTTTAGGTTCGCATCGTAGCCTCGATCTTGCTGGGGGGCGAGGCGAGCGTTCGGCTCGGTCTCGTACTTGGCCTGCTCAGCCAACCAGCCGCCGCTACTACCGTAGCAACGAAGACCAACGGCGGCCGGACGTTGTGACGTCGGATGTCTAGAGTTCCAGCAGGAGTCCAACTTGCATCCGGCCAAAATTCCTAAGCGGTAGCTGGCTGAACACATGGGGCGCTGCTTCACATACAACGCGCTAGGCCGCTAGTACCACCAGTGCCATGCATGTCGTGTAAATTTCCTGCGTGTTAGTCAACTAAATCCGATCGAGTGTTTGTAAAACAAGGATTAGCTTTGCACCGTGGCCAGTTTATCTCGGCTGCTGATCCATAGATGATCGGTTCGCGTGCATTGCTTTCTAATCTCTAGTGTATTTTTGTTTTTTTTTCCAACAGAAAAAGGAGGCATTTGACGTAAGAATGATGTCATGCTGACATCACTCCTGTAAGAGGAGAGCACGGCAGGCCGCAGTGAACTCTCAGGCGGACTCGCAGTGGACGCACCGTAGCCTGGGTTCGGGCGCGTACACCATGTACCTCTGTGGATGAAACCTGGTTTCGTTTTTTAAGTGGTATATATAATATAATATAATATAATATAATATAATATAATATAATATAATATAATATAATATAATATAATATAATATAATAGAAGTACAGTATTTGACTATTTGTGCACGTTGAAGCATCGGCAACTGGTTATACTCGTACCTTACCACATACTTACTCTCTCCCAAAATAAATACCCATTTTATATTTTGACAAATCTGTTAAGTTTGACTAAATTTATAAAAAAAATATTATTAATATTTTGTATCTCTAAATAATTTTATTATAAAAATATATGATGTAATTAATCTAATACTATTTATTTGGTATCATAATCATTATTTTTTTATACGTACTCTCTCCGTTATCTTTTTAGGCGTGAAGAACAGTTTTACAGATACCAAGAAAATTAATGACACTAAGCAGTGACCACTTTATGCCAGATTCATGCATGCATGCATGCATGTAGTGATGTTTAGTTGCCACGGTGAAATAAACCAACCAGAAGAAGCCAGCTCATCACCATGAACTGTTTTTGACGTTTCCCACCATAAAATGTTTCTGACTTTGCTGGATCAAGTCTAAATGCCAAAGCCTGCTTATGCCTCCGGCCTCGAAACCAACTGTTGGAACACCAATACACAGAGTAGCGGAGGCAAGTGTAAACATAAGCTAATATCATTAGAACATTTGTGTAAGTGTTTTGTAGGAATGTTAGACGAAGCCTTTGCGTGGAGCCTACGATGGAGTGGAGACCCTAGCAATTCAAGCGGAGGCCGCGCACGTTTCGAAAAGAAACCCGGAAGGCCTCCGCCAGCAGCAAGAAGGCCTCCGCCACTGACTGTCGGTAGGACGGAAGCCCAAGCACAACCCTGAAGATGTCTAGATGAGTCCATAGGCGGAGACTCAGGAGTAAAGGCGGAGGCTCTGACGGCTCAGGCGGAGGCTATGCTGTCTTCGCCCGAGAGAAAGGGGTCTTCACAGAGCCGTGGCCCAAGATCGGAGACGGGCCTGAGCCTAAGGCCCAAGAAGCAAAGGCGATGCGGGTAGACAAGATCCAGGATGCCCCTGAGGATTTGTACTGGTATTAGGATATTCTAGGAATGTACCTTAGCTGTCAAAGGGCAAATTTGTACCGTGAAGTAGTAGCGAACAATGCCCTATAAAAGAGGAAGCAGATGATATGTAAGAGAGGTTGGTGAATACATTAATGAAACCTTGATTGAGCTAGGGCCCACCCTCCATTTCACATCCCTTCACCCATAGCACCCGACTGGGCAAAGGCCTTCCGTACCCCGCTTTCTGGAAACCCCCAGTTTTCCAACATTGGCGCCCACCACGTGTTGGCTAAGCAAACCCACAATGACAAGAAAAAGAGCAGCCTCAGCAAGGGCACCTGCAGATCCCACACCAAGGGGAAGACCCAGACGCAGCGCTCGAAGCACCTACGCCACCGCCCCAGAAGACCAGGCTACAGAGGAGCCGACCGTCGAAGACCAGCCTCCGGCTTTCGAGGATCAACAAGCCCCAAACCCCACCCCAGAGCAAGAGCTTGAACAATTATAGGCTCAGTTACAGAACATGCAGCAAGAAAGAGATAGGGTCGTAGTAGCCTTCGTCGCAAATCAATGGGCAGCCCAAACATCCGCTCAAGCAACGAAGATCAGGCAACAGCTAGCTGTCCTACAAGCCGAGATACAAAGTTTGCAGCCTTCGCAATCTAGCTTCAACACATCTAACTAGTTTCACTCAGTAAATCAAAGCCAACCCAACCCCCCGCCACGCATAATAGCTCAACCAACCTTTGGCACGCCTTACACTTTGCCACAAACCTACAGAACCATTGATTCCAAATCACCACTATCCAAAGGCATCCAGAGCTCACCCTGGCCTCCCTCCTATAAACCCATCACTTTGTCTAAATTCAATGGAAGATTAGACCTACAACAATTCATCATGAGCGTTGAGGCAGCAGTAGCTTCCGCTGGTGGAAATGAAGCGGTGCTAGCCAAATCTTTCGTCATCGTAGCCGAAGGCGACGCACTAGCCTGGTATTCGATGCTAAAGCCATGATCTGTGTATTCATGGGAAGACCTTCGCAACAAGATCTTAGCAAATTTTAAAGGATTCACAAGTGAATCCTTTATGTCCATAGATCTATTTCAATGCAAGCAATATCAAGGAGAAACCTTAAAAGACTACTTCCAAAAATTTGTGCAAATGAAGGCAAAAGCACCCAATGTTCCGGAAGACGTTGCTATCGAAGCAGCAATCAAGGGCCTTCGCATAGGACCCTTCGCAGCTCATCTAGCTAGGAAAAATCCAAGGACCATCGAAGTCCTTTACAGTGAATTTGAGAAATGTTGTAGATCTGATAATGACCTCCGCAGAAGGCTAGAAGAGCAAAACCAAAACCAGCAGCTCTAGGGGTAACAGCAGGAACGCCCAGAGGGGTAATAGAAGCCAAGGTCAGCCACAGCCACCGCAAGGGCAAAACCAGTAGGTCTTCAATATACAGTAGCAAGGAAGCAGCCAACAAGGGCAGCAACCAGTGAAGACAGGCCCAAATAGGGCGCCTTAAAACAAGCCGAAGGAAAGGAAAATGGCCAAGACAGGAACTGGAATAGAAACCAAAACTAAAGACAGCAAAGGTAGTACTACTTCTTTCATGGAGAGGACAAGGGCACATCACTAGGGATTGTCTGGATGCTATGGAGACCCAAGAAAGGATCAAAAGCAGAGCAAATCCGCAACCTCCGCCACAACAACCCGCAAGAGAGATAAACCATACCTTCGCTGCATCTCCTCTGTAACAATACTGCCCAATATACCCAAGCCTAAACTCCACCCAAATTCACCCATCCACTTTAGCTGTCGCCTACTATCCAAATTTCCTACCCGCATGGCGACCACGCACTTAGCAGCAGGGGTAGACTAGCAACCAATAGGTAGAAGCCAACTTCATCTACATAAACCTGAGGCCTCCACACATAACATTCATCGAGACAAACCAGATATCTCAAGTACATAATAGGTAGCTAGAGGCATTGCCTCTGCCCCCACCAATACAACCGATAACACCCAAAAATGAACCCAACCCAGAAAACCAACTCAACCTCACACACCCCTACCCACCATCGACATGATATTGCCTATAGTCGGAGGCTCCTCGATGGAGTTCCAGACAAAGAAGCAGAAGAAAGATCACCTCAGGTTGATCAACAACATAGCATTTCAAGGCCCAATGCGCTACATAGATTGGTCAAAGACGCCAATCACCTTCTCAGAACAAGATCTGCAATTGGAAAGCTACCCTCACACCGACGCCATGGTGGTCAAGGCTAACATTGTAGGATGGGAAATCAATAGGGTTCTCATAGATTTCAGAAGCTCTACAGATATTATCTTTGTCAATGCCTTTGACCAGATGAAGCTAAGCAGGAGCCAGTTGTAGCCTTTGGACTCACCATTAATTGGTTTTAGAGGAAAGAGGATCGATGCATTAGAAAAAATATCCCTGCCAGTCTCCTTCGGAGGTCAGGAAAACGCAAGGACTGAATATGTGACCTTTGACGTAGTAGATCTCTACTACCCCTATAATGCCATCTTCGGAAGAGGGTTTGCAAACAAATTTAATGCAGACATTCATATGGGCTATCTGTGTATGAAAATGCCAGCCTTGCACAGAACCATCACAGTCCATGGAAGTCAGAAGGAGGCAAGAAACATAGAAAGAGCTATCTACAAATCTTAGCGCAATATCAATTCCGTCGAAGCTGCCAAAAGCAACTTACAGGAGCCTCCGGACATGCCGAAGGGCAAAACAGATCTCAAAGATCAAGAAGAAACAAAGTCAGTCCCATTAGAAGATGTAGTCCTAGAGAGAAAGGTCACTATCGGAGGCAACCTATCGAAAGAAGAAGTAGAACTCATAGAAACTTTAGCCAAGAACAATGGCGTCTTCACCTAGTCAGCCTTCGACCTGAAAGGGGTCAGCAGGGATATTATATTGCACTCCCTTGACACCAACCCCAAAGTAAAGACAAGGAAGCAGCGACAAAGAAAAATGTCAGAGGACAGAATCTTAGCAACAAAGGCCGAAGTACAGAGGCTATTAGACACAAATGTAATCAGATAAGTCAAGTACTCTGAATGGCTGGCAAATGTAGTACTTGTACCGAAGAAAAATGGAAAGATGAGAATGTGCATAGACTTTACAGATCTGAACAAAGCATGCAAGAAACACCTGTTTCCATTACCAAGGATAGATGCCTCCATCGACAAGGCGGCGAAATGCAAATGCTTTTCCCTCCTAGACTGCTTTTCAGGTTATCACCAGATCTGGCTCAACAAAGAAGATGAAGAGAAGACAAGTTTTACTACCCCCTTTGGAACTTATTGTTACATCCAAATGCCCAAAGGAATAAAGAACACAGGATCAACCTTCGCCAGAATGATGAAGGTGGTTCTCGGCCCATTGCTATAGAAAAACATTATATCCTATGTTGATGATATTATGGTAATGAACAAAAATGAAGGAGATCACATAGCAGATTTAAAGGAAACCTTTGCCAATCTAAGAGAAGCCGGACTAAAACTCAACCCAAAAAAGTGTATCTTCGGCGTAAGTAGAGGTAAAATGCTAGGGTACATCATATGACCCAAAGGTATAAGGGCCAACCTAGACAAAACAAAGGCCATAATCTTAATGGTGGAACCATCAACCAAAAAGGAAGTCCAAAAAACTCAAAGGAAGAATAGCAGTGCTAAACAGATTCATTTCAAAGTCAGCAGAACGTAGCCTCCCATTCTTCAAAGGTTTGAGAGGCAGAGACAAGGTGGAATGGGGGCCAGATCAGTCGAAGGCCTTCCAATAGCTCAAAAATTATTTGGCTACTAGACTCTTGGTGGCAGTGCTCGATTCGGAGGCTCCATTGCTCTTATATGTTGCAGCCTCCGACCACACGGTTAGTGGGGTGGTTATCCAAGAGAAGGAAGAAGAGTCAAAGGTCATTCAATAGCCTATCTATTACATTTCAGAAGCCCTGTCAGGAGCAAAATTGAACTATATAGAGATAGAAAAAATAGCATATGCAGTGTTGAACTCCTCAAGAAAATTGAAGCACTACTTCTAGGCACATGAAATCATAGTACCCTCTTCGCAACCACTTGGGGACATACTCAGCAACAAAGAAGCATCCGAAAGAATAGGAAAATGGACAAAATAACTATCCTAGTTCGAGCTCAACTATGTATCAAGAACATCAATCAAATCTCAAGCACTAGCAGATTTTATTGCAGATTGGACACCTTTGACACACCAAACCCCACAGCCTCAGCCTCAAGTTTGGGCACTCTACACACACGGAGCTTGGGGACACCTAGGCGCTGGGGCCTCCGCCATTTTGATAGCACCATCTGGCCTCCGTACAAAGTATGCAGCAAGATTAGAATTCAAGGCAACAAACAATATAGTAGAATACGAAGGCCTCATACTAGGCCTCAACAAGGCAAAGGCACTCAGAGCAAAAATGTTACTGGCAAAAGCAGACTTCCAAGTCATAGCAGAACAAGTAAAAAAAGAATACATCGCATGGGAACCAAAATTGGTCAAATACTTGGCCACAGTAAGGGCTCTTGAGCGAAGGTTGAAAGGTCCTAATGGCTAGAGGGGAGTGAATAGCCTATTAAAAAATTCTACAACAACACTTAACAAACCGGTTAGACAATTATGAGGCGAAGCAACTGTTGTGCTAGCCTACTAAAATAGCAAGCCACCTACCACAATTCTAGTTTATATAGTTTCTATCCACACAAAAGCTATGTCACTACACTAAGTTAGTGTGCTCTCAAAAGCTAACTAAAAAGCCACACTAACCAAACTAACAAGCTCTCACAACTAGCTACACTAAAGAGCTTGACAACTAGTTTGCGGTAATGTAAAGAGAGTGCGCAATTTGTTTATACCGCCGTGTCGAGGAAGGAGCCAGTCAATCACAAGAATGAATACCAATGAAGACCAATCACCTCAGAATCAAATGATAAACACAATGATTTTTTACTGAGGTTCACTTGCTTGCTAGCAAGCTACTCCTCGTTGTGGTGATTCACTCACTTGGAGGTTCACGCGCTACGCCAAACCCTCAATAGGGTGCCGCAGAACCAACACAAGATGAGGATCACACAAGCCACGAGCAATTCACTAGAGTACCTTTTGGCTCTCCACCATGGAAAGGTCAAGAACCCCTCACAATCACCACCCTCCGCTCGATGATCCTCGCTGCTCCAAGCCGTCTAGGTGGCGGCAACCACCAAGAGTAACAAGCGAATCCCACAGCGAAACACGAACACCAAGTGCCTCTAGATGCAAACACTCAAGCAATGCACTTTGATTCTCTCCCAATCTCACAAAGAAGATGAATCAATGATGGACATGAGTGGGAGGGCTTTTGCTAAGCTCACAAGGTTGCTATGCCAATGCAAATGGCCAAGAGAGTGAGCTTGAGCAGGTTATGGGGCTTAAATAGAAGCCCCCACAAAATAGAGTCATTGTACCCCTTCACTAGACACAACACGGGGTGACCAGACGCCGGACCTCAGCATCCGATCACGCGATGCGTGCCATGTGTCCCCTCTCTTCAAATGTTGATCGCCCGATCTCAACGGTGACCGGACGTAGCAGCTCAAAGTGACCGAACGTTGAACCCCCAGCGTCCGGTCATTTCTAGTAAGCATCCAGAGACAATTTTCTTCGACCGGCCGTGTCTGATAACACTTGACCGGACATAGTTAGCGTCCGGTCAGTCACCTTGACCACTGTGCTACCACATCAGCTGGATCAAACGTAGCCTTCCAGCGTCCGGTCATTCAGTGTCCTAGGGTCCGGTCAGAGACCGATGCTAGCGACTTTGTAGCTTCAACTGACCGGACCCGCCGGTCCTTTCGAGACCAGCGTCCGGTCACCTTGCGACCAGCGTGACTAACTCCTTTTCACCTCTATCTTCTTCACCCTTTCTCAAATGTGCCAATCACCAAGTGTATCACCTTGTGCACATATGTTAGCATGTTTTCACAAACATTTTCAAGGGTGTTAGCATCCCACTAGATCCTAAATGCATATGCAATGAGTTAGAGCATCTAGTGACACTTTGATAACCGCATGTCGATACGAGTTTCGCCCCTCTTAATAGTACGACTATCAAACCTAAATATGATCACACTCTCTAAGTGTCTTGATCACTAAAACAAAATAGTTCCTACCATTTATACCTTTGCCTTGAGCCTTTTATTTTTCTCTTTCTTCTTTTCAAGCTAAGTGCTTGATCATCACCATGACATCACCATCATCATGTCATGATCTTCATTTGCTTCACCACTTGGAATGTGCTACCTATCTCATGATCACTTGATAAACTAGGTTAGCACTTAGAGTTTCATCAATTCACCAAAACCAAACTAGAGCTTTCAATCTCCCCCTTTCTGGTAATTGATGACAACCCTTACACAAAGATATGAATTAAAATTCAATTGAATCCATGTTGCTTGCCCAAGCGTATTTACCTTGTGTAAAAGGATATGGACAAGTTTCATGAACCCCAAATGGTAGCAATTGCTCCCTCTACATATGTGCTAAGAGTTTGGATTATAGTTTGCACATATGCTTAGATGGGAAATATAGGAGACAATATCTACCAAACGATGCTAAGGTATAAAAGATGGACCTTTGAAGCGTGATACCAATCGGAGTGCACCATTATACCATCCTTAGCACCATGGTTAGCTTGATACCACTTGGAAACACATGGAAATGAAATCACTAGATAACCTATGCATGCTAGATTTTCATTTCATCACTCAAACCTATAACTAGAATACACCACACAAGCATGAATATTGAAATTTAAAACTTGTGCCATGCAAGCAAACATATGAAATGTACATTCAAATGCACCATACAAGTTCATGAGCTTGCTCCCCCTACTTGTGTGCTCGAAATTTTAATTGATCCCCTTTCTTTGTCATAACTCTCCCCCGATGCCAAGTTCTCCCTCTTGTTATCTTTTCACTATCTTTGTACACTATTTCTTCCCCTTTGTCATCAATGACCACAAAGGTTCAAAATGTAGATAGGTTGAGATTATCAATGTCAATCAATGGGGTGAGGATCATTTTCCCAAATTTGGTCCAATCTAGATCATTTACCAAAGATATTTAACTTGGTTTGATCCAAGGATAAGCTTCTTCACACCTCCAAATAAGGGTTAACTTGTACCATGTTGAGTTAAACACTTGGAGCTCATTTTCTAGATCAAACACTAGGTTTACAAGCCCATAAACATGTCATATGCTACCACTAGATCAAAATAAGCATAGAAGCAATAGTGGTACCATACAATCATCAAATTCATTTGATTTTCAAGAATGAGCCTATTAAATGTGAAAGATGTCTAGATGCACTAAACATGTCCTTAGCAAGGATGTATGCTATGCCAATCAACTTTTACCTTAGATTGCTCGAAGGAGAGGCATGTCATATGAGTGGGGGGGTGCATCAACACATATTTGAGAAATCCAATATGTTCAACTCATTCCTTAGCTTGCAAAACCTTTTCTCATCCAATGGCTTCTTTGAGTGGGGGGTGCATCAACACTATTTTGCTTCTTTGATGACCATGAAACCTTTTCTCATCCAAAGGCTTGGTGAATATATCAGCAAGTTGATCTTTGGTGCCAACACTCTCAATGCAAATGTCTCCTTTTTGTTGGTGATCTCTTATGAAATGGTGGCGGACATCAATGTGCTTTGTTTTTGCATGTTGAACCGGATTATTGGTTAGCTTGATTGCACTCTCATTGTCACATAGCAATGACACTTTCTTGAACTTGATTCCAAAGTCACTCAAAGTGGCCTTCATCCAAAGTACTTGTGCACAACAACTATCGACGGATATGTATTCGACTTCGGCAGTTGATAGTGCAACACTATTTTGCTTCTTTGATGACCATGAAACAAGTGATCTTCCCAACAATTGACATATGCCCGAGGTGCTCTTCCTTTCAACCTTGCATCCCGCATAATCCGAGTCAGAGTAACCAACTAGCTCAAACTTTGCTCCTTTGGGATACCACAAACCAACATTTTGTGTATGCTTCAAGTACCTCAATATTCTTTTTGTAGCCTTCAAATGACTTTCTCTTGGTGAGGATTAAAATCTTGCACACATGCATACACTAAACATGACATCCGGCCTAGATGCGGTCACATAGAGTAGGCTTCCAATCATAGACCGATACAATTTTTGATCCACCATATTTCCACTTGCATCACTATCCAAGTTGTCATTTGTTCCCATTGGTGTGCTAATGGCTTTGCTATCACTCATGCCAAACTTCTTGATCATGTCCTTGATATACTTGCCTTGACTCACAAATGTACCATTCTTCAATTGCTTGATTTGAAGACTAAGGAAGTAACTTAACTCTCCAATCATGGACATCTCAAACTCATTAGCCATCAGCTTTCCAAACTCATCACAAAAGTCTTGATTGGTTGATCCAAATATGATGTCACCAACATAGATTTGCAATACAAACAAATCTTTTCCAATCTTCTTGATGAAAAGAGTGGTGTCAACCTTGCCCATCATGAACCCTTTACAGAGTAGGAAGTCCCTCAATCTCTCATACCATGCTCTAGGTGCTTGCTTCAAGCCATACAATGCCTTCTTCAACTTATACACATGGTCGGGCTTCTTGTCATCTTCAAAACTAGGAGGATGCTTAACATATACTTCTTCATTGATGTATCCATTGAGAAATGCACTCTTTACATCCATTTGATAGAGCTTGATATTGTGGGCACAAGCATAGGCTAGCAAGATTCTAATTGCTTCCAATCTAGCAACCAGGGCATATATTTCTTTAAAGTCAAGACCTTCAACTTGTGTATAGCCTTGTGCTACCAATCTTGCTTTGTTCCTTACTACTATCCCATCTTGATCTTGCTTGTTTATAAAGACCCATTTGGTTCCAATCACATTATGTCCCATTGGTCTCTCTACTAATTCTCATACTTGATTTCTTGTAAAGTTGTTCAATTCTTTATGCATAGAATTCACCTAAGCCCGCATAAAATAGTGTTGTTATACCCCTTCACTAGGCACAACACGGGGTGACCGGATGCTCCAGTCATATCAACCAGACGCTGGACCTCAGCGTCTAGTCACACGATGCGTTCCACGTGTCCCCTCTCTTCAAATGTTGATCGCCCAATCTCAATGGTCAAGTGATGATCGGACACAGCAGCTCAAAGTGACCGGATGCTAAACACCCAGCGTTTGGTCGTTTCCAGTAAGCATCCAGAGACGATTTTCTTCGACCGGACGCGTCCGGTCACACTTGACCAGACACAGTCAGCGTCCGGTCAGTTGCCTTGATCACTGTGCTACCAAATCAGCTGGACCGGATGCAGCCTTCTAGCGTCTAGTCACTCAGTGTCCTAGCATCTGGTCAGAGACCGACGCCAGCGACTTTGTAGCTTCAACTGACAAGACGCGCCGGTCCTTTCGAGACAAATGTCCAGTCACCTTGTGACCAGCGTGACTAACTCTTTTCCACCTCTATCTTCTTCACCCTTGCTCAAATGTGCCAACCACCAAGTGTATCACCTTGTGCACATGTGTTTGCATGTTTTCACAAACATTTTCAAGGGTGTTAGGATTCCACTAGATCCTAAATGCATATGCAATGAGTTAGAGCATCTAGTGGCACTTGATAACCACATTTTGATATGAGTTTCACCCCTCTTAATAGTATGGCTATCAAACCTAAATGTGATCACACTCTCTAAGTGTCTTGATCAATAAAACAAAATAGTTCATACCATTTATACCTTTGCCTTAAGCCTTTTGTTTTTCTCTTTCATCTTTTCAAGTCCAAGTGCTTGATCATCACCATGGCATCACCATCATCATGTCATGATCTTCATTTGCTTCACCACTTGGAATGTGCTACCTATCTCATGATCATTTGATAAACTAGGTTAGCACTTAGGGTTTCATCAATTCACCAAAACCAAACTAGAGCTTTTAGAGGTTCAAGGGATTCACCCTATAGTATATACCAAGAGCAAAAAATGCAGAAGTAGACAAACTGGCGAAGGAAGTAGCTGCCCATACCAAAGGAAGCCTTTTACCAAGTATTACAAGCACTAGCAACATAGGTAACAGCGAAGGCCTTCAAAACTATCTTAGTTACTGAGTCTGAAGATTGGAGGCAGCTGATCATAGACTGCCTGAACAACATGCATCACACAGAAGATGAGGCAAGCACAGCAAGAATGATAGCAAGAGCAAGAAACTATACGCTAATAGATGGAATACTGTACAAGAAAGGGGTTGTCCAACCGCTGCTCAAGTGCATACCTTAGAATGAGGGCAAAAACCTTCTACAAGAAATCCACATCAGTCTGAGGGCTCTGTCTGCGAAGGCCATTAGGCAAGGATTATGTTGGCCTACACACATCAAAGACGCAGAAGAGATTATCAAGACATGCGAAGCATGCTAGAGAACCTCCCCACATCAATCAAAACCTTTGACTACCGTACAACTCATCCCACCCACTTGGCCCCTGCAGAGATGGGGCATAGACCTGGTTGGGCCGTTACCACCATCGCAAGGGGGGACAAGTTTGTAGTGGTAGCGATAGAGTATTTTATAAGATGTATTGAAGCTAAGCCACTCGCTCCAATCACATTAGAGTTAGTGAAAAAGTTTTTCTAGCAGAACATAATTTGTAGATTCGGAATACCAAGAACCCTAACAGTTGACAATAGAAAATAATTTGTCTTAGACAAATTCAAAGAATTCTATAAGAGTATAGGCACCAAGATAGCCTTCACTTCGGTCTACCACCTAGAATCAAACGGAGAGGTGGAAAGAGCTAATAGAGTAATATTCTCAACAATATCGAAGACTCTATTCAACCTCCGTAAGGGCAAATGGGTAGAGGAATTGCCAAAGGTAGTGTGGTCCCAAAACACTATAGCCTCTAGAACAATAGGCTTTACACAATTCAAACTCTTGTACGGTGAAGAAGCATTGCTGCCCGAAGAAGTCAGGTATTAGAGCCTCCGCGTCATAAAATAAGCCCTGGCAGAAGATGAAGAGTAGTCCAAGGAAACAATCGAAGGCACAAGATTGGAAGAGTGGAAAACATCACAAAGTACCAAGATCAAACCAAAAAGTGGAGAGACAGCCAAGTGATTAGAAAACTCATACAAGATGGAGATCTAATCCTTACAAGGAAACCTAATGCAGAAAATGTTGGAAAGCTTCAACCAAAATGGGAAGGCCCATACATGGCAAAGGCTGCCAGAAGACCAAGGTCATTCTACCTAAGTGACGGTGAAGGCAAAGCAACAACTCACACATGGAACATCGACAGTCTATGTAGGTTCTATATCTAAAAATGTAAAAAGGTGGCCTTCGTGGAACTATAAGCAAAGGTCACTGCACCTCTCCCAACTTTCATATTTTCTTTACATTTCATACAAAAGGGCCTACACTCTTTTCCTCACAAAGGGGGCTCCTAATGGAGGTGAGATTTTTAACAAGGCAGGCTGAAAGCTCAAGTTTGGTTTTGGTGAATTGATGAAACCCTAAGTGCTAACCTAGTTTATCAAAGTGATTATGAGATAGGTGGATCTACTCCAAGTGATGAAGAAATTGTGAAGATCATGATAATGGTGATGCCATGGTGATGATCAAGCACTTAGACTTGAAAAGAAGAAAGAGAAAAACAAAAGGCTCGAGGCAAAGGTATAAATGGTAGGAGCTATTTTGTTTTGGTGATCAAGACACTTAGAGAGTGTGATCACATTTAGGTTCGATAGTCATACTATTAAGAGGGGTGAAACTCATATTGAAATGCAGTATCAAAGTGTCACTAGATGCTCTAACTCATTGCATATGTATTTAGGATCTAGTGGAGTGCTAACACCCTTGAAAATGTTTGTGAAAATATGCTAACACATGTGCACAAGCTGATACACTTGGTGGTTGGTACATTTGAGCAAGGCTAAAGAAGATAGAGTTGAAAAGGAGTTAGTCAAGCTAGTCACGCTGTGATCGGACGCTGGTCTTAGTGGGACCGGTACGTTCGGTCAATGATACAGCAAAAATGCTAGCGTCGGTCTTTGACCGGATGCTGGGTCATTTGGTGACCAAATGTTGACAGGGTGCGTCTGGTCCGACTGATGTGGCAGCACATAGAAGAGTCACCACGTGACCGGATGCTAGGTGAGTCCAGTCGAGCATGACCAGACGCGTCCAGTCATGAAAAATCATTTCTGGATGCTTACTGGAAACGACCGAACACTGAGATCCAGCGTCCGGTCACTTCGTAGCAACGCGTCCAGTCATCACTTGACCATTGGGATTAGGCGCTTAGTATTTGAAGAGAGGGGACACGTGGTGTGCATAGCATGACCGGACGCTGGGGTCCTGCGTCTAGTCGATATGACCGGAGCATCCGGTCACCCCGTGTTGTGCCCAGTGAAGGGGTACAATGGCTCTATTTCGTGGGGGCTTCTATTTAAGCCCCATGGCCGGCTCAAGCTCATACTCTTGGCCATTTGCATTGACATAGCAACCTTGTAAGCTTAGCCAAGGCCCTCCCACTCATCTCCATCATTGATTCATCATCTTTGTGAGATTGCGAGAGAATCCAAGTGCATTGCTTGAGTGTTTGCATCTAGAGGCACTTGGTGTTCGTGTTTCGCTGCAGGATTCGCTTGTTACTCTTGGTGGTTGCTGCCACCTAGATGGCTTGGAGAAGCGAGGATCATCGAGCAGAGGGTGGTGATTGTCTCTAGCTCCAATCATGGTGATTGTGAGGGGTTCTTGACCTTTTCCCAGTGGAGAGCCAAAAGGTACTCTAGTGAATTGCTCATGGCTTGTGTGACCCTCATCTTGTGTTGGTTGTGCGGCACCCTATTCAGGGTTTAGCGTGTGATGCCAATTAGCGCGTGAACCTCCAAGTGAGTGAATCGCCATAACGAGGACTAGCTTGCCTGCAAGCAAGTGAACCTCAGTAAAAATCATTGTGTCATCATTTGATTCTGAGGTGATTGGTCTCCATTGTTATTCATTCTTGTGATTGATTGGCTCCTTCTCCGACATGGTAGTATAACCTTTTTGCTCACTCTCTTTACATTACCGCAAACTAGTTGTCAAGCTCTTTAGTGTAGCTAGTTGTGAGAGCTTGTTAGTTTGGTTAGTGTGGCTCTTTAGTTAGATTTTGAGAGCACACTAATTTAGTGTAGTGACATAGATTTTGTGTGGATTGAGAGCTTGCAATCTTTAGTTCGCCTCATAATTGTCTAACCAATTTGTTAAGTGTTATTGTAGAAATTTTTAATAGGCTATTCACCCCCCCTCTAGCCATTAGGACCTTTCAAGTGGTATCAGAGCCAAGGTCACCATGATTTGAGGCTTAACAACCTTCGGTGTAAACATAGCTCAAATCAACAACACAAAGAAGCCACCCCAATTTGATGGCTCAAACTATCCCTATTAGAAGGCTAAGATGACAACTTATATCAAGTCAATCAATTGGAAGGTTTGGAAGATGGTAGAGACAAAGATTGAGATTGAAGATGAAGAGGCTCCCACCGCCGCCGAAGAAATATTACTCCAAAATAATGACATTGCTCTTAGTGCCATCCATGATGCTTTCGATGAAAGAACATTTGAGCAAATTAAGAATATTGAGAGAGCTCATGAGGCATGGAAGAAATTAGAGGAATCATTTGAGGGCACTCAAGCCGTGAAGGGTGCAAAGGCATACATTCTCAAAGAGAAGTTTGCAAGCTTCAAGATGAAGGAGGATGAGAGTGTGCTGAAGATGTTCCATAGGCTTCAAGTGCTTGTCAATGATGTCAAAGCACTTGTAGAAGAGGTGGAGGATAAGGACTTCTCCCACAAGTTCTTGAGATGTTTGCCTTCAAGATTTGGCACATTGGTCACTATTCTAGTGAGGAGTGGTTTGGATACCATGACACCAAACCAAGTGTTGGGAGATATAATGACCGATGATACATATAGAGATGATGTTGAGAAGGAAGAAAAGAATTAGAAGAAAGATGAGAAGAAGAAGAGTGTGGCATTCAAGGCCACATCATCCAAGGGCAAGGCAAAGCAAGATACATCAAGTGAAGATGATAGCTCATGGGATGATGATGATAATGAGAAGATGGCTCTCTTTGTCAAGAAATTTGGCAAGTTCATGATGAAGAAAGGGTACCATGCTAGAAGAAAGAAATCTTCATCCAAGAACAAGGAAGAGTCAAGAAGATGCTTCAAATGTGGAAGCAAAGATCATCTTGTTGCCCAATGTCCATACAATAGCAACAACGATGATGACAACAAGAAGAACAAGAAGAAGGACAAGATGACCTTTAGGAAGAAGAAGGGTGGTTCATATGTGGTCACTTAGGACAGTAATGCTTCCTCAAGTGATGATGATGATAGTGATGATGACAAGACCACCAAGAAGAAGGCACTTGCAAGCATTGCAATCAATGAGAAGCCTTCTCTCTTCGACACTCCATCATGCTTCATGGCTAAGGCCACTAAGGTACAAATTTGTGATGATGGAAGTGATGAGGAACATGATAATGAAAATGAAAGTGATAGTGATGATGATGAACCTACTAAGGATGAACTATTTGACATGCTAGAAGATGCTAGAGAACACTTTGACATCAAGAGAAGGGCAATGCAAAAGCTTGCGTAAGGAACTAAAAGCGCTTAAGCAAGCCTTTGATGAGCTCAATGCATCTCATGAGAGGCCAGAGGAAGCCCATAAGAAGCTTGGCAAGGCTCACAAAAAGCATGAAAAGGCTCATTCCACTTTGCTTGATGAGTAAAATAAAAAGAAGCATGTTGAAACTTGCAATGTAGGCTTAACTTGTGATATAATTGATGAATCATTGTCTATGCCTATCATTGTTGCTCCCACTAACCCTTCTTGTAGTACCTTCTGCTTTCACCTCATCTAGTAGTGATGGTTTCACTTATGATGCCTCACTAATGGTTGAGAATGAGAACCTCAAGAAGGAGGTTAATAAGCTCACTCACACCTTGACTATGGCCTATGATGGTGAGGACCTCTTGCTTATGTGTTTGGGTAGCCAAAGAGCTTCTCTCTACAAAGAGGGATTGAGATATACCCCCAAGAAAGGCAATGCGGCCTTTGCTCCTCACAAGACTAGTTTTGTGAAGAACAATGGTCAGTTTTGCACTAGTTACAAGCAAGTTGGTCATAAAGAGCATGAATACAAAAACAAGAGCAAAAATGCTAATGTATCCTCCATTAAGCTTGATTCTTTCTATATGCTTACCAAGGGTGCAAATGGTGTAAAGGCTAAGTTCATTGGTAAACCATGGATGGGCTCAAAGAAGAAAGCCATTTGGGTGCCAAAGAGCTTGGTCACTAACCTTCAAGGACCCAAGCAAGTTTGGGTACCTAAAAAGAATTGATCTTATTTTGTAGGTCAATTACAAAGCTAGAGGAAGGCATTGGGTTCTTGATAGTGGGTGTACTCAACACATGACCGGTGATGCAAGAATATTCAACTTAATCAACACCAATGGCAATGATGGTTATGATAGTATCACATTTGGTGACAATGGCAAAGGCAAGGTCAAAGGGCTTGGTAAGATTGCAATATCCAATGACATAAGCATTTCCAGTGTGTTGCTAGTAGAGAGCTTGAACTTCAATTTGCTATCCGTGGCTCAATTGTGTGATCTTGGATTCAAATGCATATTTGGGTTAGATGATGTAGAGATCATAAGTGTAGATGGCTCTAACTTGATCTTCAAAGGCTTTAGAAATGAGAATCTATACTTGATTGATTTCAATGCTAGTGAAGCTAAATTATCCACATGTTTGTTCACTAAGTCTAGCATCGGTTGGTTATGACTAGAAGGCTTGGTCATGTTGGAATGAAACAATTGAATAGATTGGATAAGCATGACTTGGTTAGAGGCTTGAAAGATGTTGTGTTTGAGAAAGATAAGCTTTGTAGCTCTTGTCAAGCCGACAAACAAGTTGGAAACACCCATCCTAAGAAAAGCATGATGAGCACTAGCAAAGCATTTGAGTTATTGCACATGGACTTTTTGGGCCAACACAATACACTAGCATTGGTGATAACAAATATGGCTTTGTGATAGTGGATGATTATACTAGATACACATGGGTATTCTTTCTAGTGGACAAAAGTGATGTGTTTGCAATATTCAAATCATTTGTCAAGGGCATTCACAATGAGTTTGAAATAACCATCAAGAGAGTTAGAAGTGACAATGGTAGTGAGTACAAGAACACTAGAATTAATGAGTCATGTGATGAATTTGGAATTAGACATCAATTCTTGGCCAAGTACACTCTACAATCAAATGGCCTTGTTGAGAGGAAGAATAGGACACTCATTGATATGGCAAGGTCTATGCTTAGTGAGTACAATATGAGTCAATTCTTTTGGGCCAAAGCTATCAACACGGCTTGCTATTGTAGCAACCGCCTCTATTGTCACCCATTGAAAGAGAAGACACCCTATGAGCTCTTGAATGGTAGAAAGCCCAACATTACATATTTTTGGGTCTTTGGTTGCAAATGCTATATCTTAAAGAAAGGCACTAGATTGGGCAAGTTTGACAAGAAATGTGATGAAGGATTCCTACTCAGTTATTCCACTACAAGCAAAGCATATAGAGTTTAGAATTTGGATAGTGGTACTCTTGAGGAAGTTCATGATGTTGAATTTGATGAAACCAAGGGTTCACAAGTAGAGAATGAGAACTTGGAAGATGTTAGAGGCATTCAACTTTCAAATGCCATGAAGAACATGGATGTTGGTGAATTGAGGCCTAGGCATGTGAATGATGAAGAAGATGATCAAGTGCAAGTGCTCTCTAACTCAAATGTGTAGGATGATACAAATCATGCTAGCACAAGTGGCTCTCATGATAATGAACAAGATCAAGTGGCTAGTACATCATCTCAACCCAATGATCAAGCAAATACAAGCAATCAAGTTCCAATCCTCCAACCAACCAATGTTGCAAGGGATCATCCATTGGACACTTTAATTGGTGATATTTCAAGATGTGTGCAAACAAGATCAAGATTGGCTTCATTTTGTGAGCATTTCTCATTTGTGTCATCCATTGAACCAAAGAATATAAATGAAGCATTGAAGGATGTTGATTGAGTGAATTCTATGCATAAAGAATTGAACAACTTCACAAGAAATCAAGTATGGGAATTAGTAGAGAGACCAATGGGACACAATGTGATTGGAACCAAATGGGTCTTTATAAACAAGCAAGATCAAGATGGGATAGTAGTAAGGAACAAAGCAAGATTGGTAGCACAAGGCTATACACAAGTTGAAGGTCTTGACTTTGGAGAAACATATGCCCCGGTTGCTAGATTAGAAGCAATTAGAATCTTGCTAGCCTATGCTTGTGCCCACAATATCAAGCTCTATCAAATGGATGTAAAGAGTGCATTTCTCAATGGATACATCAATGAAGAAGTATATGTTAAGCATCCTCCCAGTTTTGAAGATGACAAGAAGCCCGACCATGTGTACAAGTTGAAGAAGGCATTGTATGGCTTGAAGCAAGCACCTAGAGCATGGTATGAGAGATTGAGGGACTTCCTACTCTGTAAAGGGTTCATGATGGGCAAGGTTGACACCACTCTTTTCATCAAGAAGATTGGAAAAGATTTGTTTGTGTTGCAAATCTATGTTGGTGATATCATATTTGGATCAACCAATCAAGACTTTTGTGATGAGTTTAGAAAGCTGATGACTAATGAGTTTGAGATGTCCATGATTGGAGAGTTAAGTTACTTCCTTAGTCTTCAAATCAAGCAATTGAAGAATGGTACATTTGTGAGTCAAGGCAAGTATATTAAGGACATGATCAAGAAGTTTGGCATGAGTGATAGCAAAGCCATTAGCGCACCAATGGGAACAAATGACAACTTGGATAGTGATGCAAGTGGAAATATGGTGGATCAAAAATTGTATCGGTCTATGATTGGAAGCCTACTCTATGTGACCGCATCTAGGCTAGATGTCATGTTTAGTGTATGCATGTGTGCAAGATTTCAATCCTCACCAAGAGAAAGTCATTTGAAGGCTACAAAAAGAATATTGAGGTACTTGAAGCATACACAAAATGTTGGTTTGTGGTATCCCAAAGGAGCAAAGTTTGAGCTAGTTGGTTACTCTGACTCGAATTATGTGGGATGCAAGGTTGAAAGGAAGAGCACCTCAGGCACATGTCAATTATTGGGAAGATCACTTGTTTCATGGTCATCAAAGAAGCAAAATAGTGTTGATGCACCCCCCACTCAAAGAAGCCATTGGGTGAGAAAAGGTTTTGCAAGCTAAGGAATGAGTTGAACATATTAGATTTCTCAAATATGTGTTGATGCACCCCCCACTCATATGACATGCCTCTCCTTCGAGCAATACAAGGTAAAAGTTGATTGACATGGCATACATCCTTGCTAAGGACTTGTTTAGTGCATCTAGACATCTTTCACATTGAATAGGCTCATTCATGAAAATTAAATGATTTTGATGATTGTATGGTACCACTATTGCTTCTATGCTTGACTTGATCTAGAGGTAGCATATGACATGTTTGTGGGCTTGTAAACCTAGTGTTTGATCTAGACAATGAGCTCTAAGTGTTTAACTCAACATGGTACAAGATAACCCTTATTTGGAGGTATGAAGAAGCTTGTCCTTAGATCAAACCAAGTTAAATATCTTTGGTAAGTACTCTAGATTAAACCAAATTTGGGAATATGATCCTCACCCCATTGATTTACATTGATAATCTCAACCTATCTACATTTTGAACCTTTATGGTCATTGATGACAAAGGGGGAGAAAAACAAAGATATTAGTGTACTAAGATAATGAAAAGACAATAAAGGGGGAGAACTTGATATAGGGGGAAAGATATGACAAAGGAACAGGATCAATTAAAATTTTGAGCACACAAGTAGGGGGAGCAAGTTCATGAACTTGTATGGTGCATTTGAATGTACATTTCATACGTTTGCTTGTAGGGCACAAGTTTTAAGTTTCAATATTCATGCTTGTGTGGTGTATGCTAGTTATAGGTTTGAATGATGAAATGAAAATCTAGCATGCATAGATTATCTAGTGATTTTATTTCTAAGTGTTTCCAAGTGGTATCTAGCTAATCATGGTGCTAAGGATTGTATATTGGTGCACTCCAATTGGTATCATGCTTCAAAGGTCCATCTTTTATACCTTAGCATCATTTGGTATACATTGTCTCCTATATTTCCTATCTAAGCATATGTGCAAGCTACAATCCAAAATCTTAGCACATATGTAGGGGGAGCAATTGCTACCATATGGAGTTCATGAAACTTGTCCATATTCTTTTACACATAGTAAATATGCTTGGACAAGCAACATGGATTCAATTGAATTTCAATTCATATCTTTGTGAAAGGGTTGTCATCAATTACCAAAAAGGGGGAGATTGAAAGCTCTAGTTTGGTTTTGGTGAATTGATGAAACCACAAGTGTTAACCTAGTTTATCAAAGTGATTATGAGATAGGTGGCACTACTCCAAGTGATGAAGAAATTGTGAAGATCATGATGATGGTGATGCCATGGTGATGATCAAGCGCTTAGACTTGAAAAGAAGAAAGAGAAAAACAAAAGGCTCAAGGCAAAGGTATAAATGGTAGGAGCTATTTTGTTTTGGTGATCAAGAAACTTAGAGAGTGTGATCACATTTAGGTTCGATAGCCATACTATTAAGAGGGGTGAAACTCGTATTGAAATGCAGTTATCAATGTGCCACTAGATGCTCTAACTCATTGCATATGTATTTAGGATCTAGTGGAGTGCTAACACCCTTGAAAATGTTTGTGAAAATATGCTAACACATGTGCACAAGGTGATACACTTGGTGGTTGGCACATTTGAGCAAGGGTGAAGAAGATAGAGTTGAAAAGGAGTTAGTCACGCTGGTCACGCTGTGACCGGATGTTGGTCTTAGTGGGACCGGTACGTCCAGTCAATGATACAGCAAAAACACTGGCGTTGGTCTTCGACTGGACGTTGGGTCATTTGGTGATCGGATGCTGACAGGGTGCGTCTGGTTCAGCTGATGTGGCAGCACACAGAAGAGTCACCGCATGACCGGACGCTGGGTGAGTCTGGTCGAGCATGACCGGACGCGTCTAGTCGTGAAAAATCATTTCTAGATGCTTACTGGAAACGATCGGACGCTGAGGTCCAGCGTCCGGTCACTTTGCAGCGGCGCATCTAGTCATCACTTGACCGTTGGGATTAGGCACTCAGTATTTGAAGAGAGGGGATATGTGGCGTGCATAGAATGACAGGACGCTGGGGTCCTATGTCCGGTTGATATGACCGGAGCGTCCGGTCACCCCGTGTTGTGTCCAGTGAAGGGGTACAATGGCTCTATTTCATGGGGGCTTCTATTTCAGCCCCATGGCCGGCTCAAGCTCATACTCTTGGCCATTTGCATTGACCTAGCAACCTTGTGAGCTTAGCCAAAGCCCTCCTACTCATCTCCATCATTGATTCATCATCTTTGTGAGATTGGGAGAGAATCCAAGTGCATTGCTTTAGTGTTTGCATCTAGAGGCACTTGGTATTCATGTTTCACTGTAGGATTCACTTGTTACTCTTAGTGGATGCCGCCACCTAGACGGCTTGGAGAAGCGAGGATCGTTAAGAGGAGGGTGGTGATTGTCTCTGGCTCTGATCATGGTGATTGTGAGGGGTTCTTGACGTTTCTCCGGTGGAGAGCCAAAAGGTACTCTAGTGAATTACTCGTGGCTTGTGTGATCCTTATCTTGTGTTGGTTGTGTGGCACCCTATTGAGGGTTTGGCGTGTGATGCTAATTAGTGCGTGAACCTCCAAGTGAGTGAATCGTCACAACAAGGACTAGCTTGCCAGCAAGCAAGTGAACCTCGGTAAAAATTATTGTGTCATCATTTGATTCTGAGGTCATTGGTCTCCATTGATATTCATTCTTGTGATTGATTGGCTCCTTCCTCGACATGGCGGTATAACCTTCTTGCTCACTCTCTTTATATTACTGTAAACTAGTTGTCAAGCTCTTTAGTGTAGCTAGTTGTGAGAGCTTGTTAGTTTGGTTAGCGTGGCTCTTTAGTTAGATTTTGGGAGCACACTAACTTAGTGTAGTGACATAGCTTTTGTGTGGATAGAAACTATATAAACTAGAATTATGGTAGGTGGCTTGCAATTTTAGCAGGCTAGCGCAACACTTGCTTTGCCTCATAATTGTCTAACCGGTTTGTTAAGTGTTGTTGTAGAAATTTTTAATAGGCTATTCACCCCCCTCTAGCCATTAGGACCTTTTAGTAGGACCCATGTAAAAACCTCTAAAAATATAAAGAGGAATTCCCCCAAGAATACCATGAAAAGCGAAGGTTGAAAGTGGCTAGCAACGGAGCCACAACATTTGACAACACAACAAAGAGGACCTTCCTTTGCTTTAGCCGATGGCTCAAAAGCAAGGAACGACCTCCACAGCTAAATTAGCCCGCAACCATGACAAAGCCCTGTCCACTTTTAGGCTTCATGGATTGGTCAAAATGGCCAAAAAGGCCAAAAACCCGACAAAGACCTACCGTCGCCGTAGGCATCGGGTGAAAAACATATGGCGAAGACCTACCCTTATCAGGCACCAGATGAGTATCAGGGATTAATAGCCAAAGTACAACAGTAATAAAAACCAAAGATACGCCAGGTACAAAGAAATCCATCGGTGTTATTATGATTTCAAAACATACCTAAGCAATAAACATCAGCCAACCACCAAGATTTAATAAATCATACAAGTAGAAGACTATAAAATCTAGTGTCTTACACCTACACTAGACCCAATCAGGGCATTTTCATACCCCTACCTCTAAAAGGGCGCTAGGGGGGAAGCCAAACCAAGAATGAACCGGTATACTACAGAGCAAAGCAAGGAAAAAATGGAAGTCGAAGTTTCCTTAGAAAAGAAAGAACAGAAGGTATCGTGCGAAGACTCATAAATCTAGCAACTCGCACAGCCCGGCGAAGGCCACATTGAGGTTGTACGCATCTTCCACCTAGTGTTGTACAACCTCCACAAGGCATTGTATGTGTCGGTGTTTGACGACTGGCAAGTCGTCACGGGGTTACCTAGGACGATGTTTGAAGGGGTTCAGCGTACGTGGAACTTGACAGTAAACGCAAAGAGATAAACGATTTATACAAGTTTGAGCCCTCTTATCGAGTAATAGCCTTTACGTCTAGTCGGCGTGTAGCCTTTTGCGTTGGATTGATTGTATGATTGTTAGGGTTATAAGGGGATGCACCATACCTCTCTTTATATAGGGGAGAGGGCAAGGGCACATGTCTAGTCCTAGTCGGTTACCAGAGAAGAGTCCTAGTCCTATTATAGAATCTAGCTTTCATAGTAAGTCGACTAAGTCGATCTAGAATAGTTTAAAGTCCACGCCACCTTGTCTCATGTCCTTCAACAGATCATGGGCCATCCTAGGGCCCATCCAAGTAGTACCCCCGTGGGGAACCCCTAGGACCCCAGTCTATTAGTATGACTATAGTCTAGCAGCAAGCAGTCAGTATCAGAGGTTTTAGGAGCGTATCGCACGAAGGCTCGTAACATCCCCCTGCAACCAAAGACACCATCTAGCACAACTAGCATCAACTATGTTCGACGGGAGCAAAGCTACTCCAGCATAGCTAAAGGCAAAAGCAAAAAAAACCCAGGTGCAAGCGGAGACAATGTCTAAGAAATGCTTCTTCGACCTCTGTTGGTTGCTCAAATTGCTCTGTGGCCTCTGGAGAAGCATCAAGAATCAAGATCAGCGCCTCTGATGAATGCTCAAATTGTGCCAAAGCCTTCACAACATCAGCAAGATCAAATATGAGCACCTCAGTTTCTCCGCTGCGACGTGCCGACTCGTACTCAACGTCGACCAGAGAAGAAAGAAGCCAAGGCAAGAGCAAGAAAATAAGTGTCGTCCGGTAGATCCATTCGATGCAGGTAGTAATTGTAATCAGATCCTTCAACGAAACAAGTACCTAGCCAATTATTTCAAACTAACTTTATTCAAAGAAAGCAAACATATTACAATAGAGCGCATTACAAGTGCAAAATAACACAAATGTAGACATAGCCTTACAAAAGAAAGAAAGAAGAAAGAGCCCAAAGACAGTAACAATACAAACGCAAAAAGTGTTGAGGGTTTCAAAGCAAACATTACAAAGCCGCGAAGGCCAACAAAACAATTTGGCATAGGCTTAAAGCTAAACCGGTGGCTAAGGCCCTCGCCAAGCTAACGACTGAGTAAATTCTACACATTTATCATCTATATCACGCACCACAAAACTAAAGATATCATGAACCAAAGGACGAGGGAAAGTGTCATGCTAATACTCCCACAACTCTACGCTAACATAAATACCATCTTGCATCATAGTTAAAGGGACAATGTGTCGCACAGGCCCCTGACGGGTAACCTGCATAGATCAAATTTACATTAAGCTTACAAGTATGCAAGGCAGCATGCGAAGACCTCCATCCACTAAGCCTAAAGTGATATCTAAAAAACCTAGAAATTACACCTCCGGCGCTGTAGATGCAGAGGCAGCTTCCCCGAGCTTTTGGGCATCAGAAGCAACAGTAGGAGACTTCTGGCTTGTTGTCTCATCGGTCTTTGATGTATGTACCTCCTTAGTGGCATGTTGAGCCCCAAACTTCTACAAATCCTACACAAGCACAACAAAAATCAATAAGAACAAAAGAAAGAGAACAACAAAAAGATAGAAAAATCATGATAGATACACATATAGATAAGATACTAACCATGGCACGACAAGCCTCCACCAGGGAGCGGGCATCAGCGTGGCCAAATTTGAGCCAAAAGTACTTCATGAAATTCTTGACCGACTTGGCAACTTCCCTCGAAGTCTCACCAAGTTTCGAAGGTCCTTCGAACTCCCTCCATCCTTTGAGCCCAACAAAATGCGTGCAACCTAGCTTCCCATGGGTCTTGCAAAGATTTGTAGCACACGAAAGCACACCAAAATCCATAGTGCCTCCGACAAACTCTAGCAGTTTAGCAACATTTTCCTTGAACCAGGAAAGTATGCCATAGGTGGAGGCATCAGCTGGCAAAGGTGAAGTTGCACCGCCATAACCAGCCAGAGCCGCTCGATACAGCTCAGCGGTGAAGACACTAGCAACCCGTGCCTCTTCTAAATGCTTCTATAGCAGATCAACTCACGCACTCAGCGCTTGGCTTGAAGACTTCTCTACATCAATCTCCTTCCAAAGGCTCTCATTCGCATCGACCGCTTTCTGCAATCGGGCAAGGGCAAGCTCCTCAGTGGCCTTTGAGCCAGCAACATCCTTCTCCAGGGCCACCACCTAGATCTTCAAATCCTCAATAGTCTGACGGGCAACATGAAGGTCAGCCACTTCTACAGCAAGGCATTTCCTTTCATCCTCAACCCTGTCTAGCTTGTTTTGAAGGACTTCAATAGCCTCGTCCTGCTTGATAACCTCTTTGGACACACGCTCCTCAAGGATCTCTGATATATGATGTCCCTAAAACAATAAACATTACCAAAAATAGAGAAAACCAAGACTAATAAGGTGAAAATACAAAGCCCATGCACTAACCACACAATCATGCTCAAGATTGTAATGTAGCAGCTTGTTGAAATCCACCTTCTTAAAATGACAGCGGGCATGATCTAGCAAAAAGACAAATTATAAGAAAAGGTAAGGCAAAACCAACAGATGAAAAATATGAAATGCAACCTCCTATCTCGCTATAAAGAGCATGCAGGGTTTCCGCCCACCCACTTAGTGTATTGGCATAACCTTCGCCTATAGCAAAAGCAAACAATAAGAACTAAACAACGACAAGGTCATAGAAAAATACAAGAGCTAAGCCAAGCAAACCTGCATCGACAGGGGGCACATGCTCTGAAGGACCAACTCCGAGCTATAGTGAGGCCTTCAAAGGAGCATGCAACCCCACTCGAGCAAGATCCAAGCCAGCAGGGGTAGGTTTTCCTTAGGAATTGACATCTCCATTGCCTTGGTCAAACCAGCTAAGAAATGAAAGAACATATCAGAGGAGCCACAAAAACAAGTAAAACACTTACAAATTAAATTTACCTAGGTGCAAGGGATCAGCAATAAAACCCGACGCTCTGATACCCATAGCACAGGGCAAGATCAGCACAGCCTCTAGACCTTGGGGCAAAACTAAAGATGACCACTCATCAGACTCAGACTCGGCCTCCAACACCTCCAAATGTTGGGCCTTCGCAAAGCGGCCAGCTTTGACAGAAGTAGTTTCCTCATTGGCAAAAATGGAGGCAGAACCAGCCCCCACAGCATCACCCTCGGACTCAGATGAGTCATCACCAAGAATACAGGGCAATGGGTCCACACTAGAGGCTCCCACCCTAGGAACAACAGCCGTCGCCTTAACGGATGAAGCCATCAGGTCTTCATCCGGGCGGGCAACGGAAGCCTTCGGCTGACCAGCATCAACAATGGGGCGTGCAGCTTCTAGTTCATCATGGGTGCTCTCTATCACCTCTTCAACGACATCCATGGTGTTATTCATCATCTTCCTCTTCTTTGTAATAGCCTTCGGAGCGTTAGTCTCCTTCCTCTCCTTACACTCCGCCCAGGCCATAGCAATAGGGGCCATAGCAGACTTCAATGCCTTCACTGCCTTATCCTCGACCGACTTCAAAACTTTCTTAGGAACCCTATGATCCCCATACTTCACCTTCATCTCTTTGAATATTTCCTTTTGTAAATCTCCCCAAGGATCTTAGAGGTGGACTGCTCCACCTCACTAACGAACTCCTCATCGGTCTCACCTTCCATGCGAGTAGGATAGAAACACGGATATAACTCTCCCTCCGCACTGCCGAATACTAGGAGCTTCATCCTCACTAAGGTCATCCATGGCCTATGTTTCCCCAAAGGCCAAAAATTGAATACCACCATCCCTTCGATAAGGTCATGACCCACGGAGAAGTGGCAGGCCTTGCCAAAGGCCGCGTCACACGCTGCCCACTCTGCATCAACCTCCACAGGAGGCCTCACAGGAGTTGAAGGCTTCATGTCTCCCATTATAGAAGCAAAAGGATATTTCTTCACCCTTGGCCCCATCTTGGGAACAACCCTAGGAGTTTTCACATAAAACCAGTAGCGACGCCAGTCCTTCTCCCACTTATTCTTCTACGCGAAGGAAATCTCCAAACCACCATCCTTCTAAGCCCTCCTCACCATGATGACGCAACTAGCAAACTGATACTCAACTTCCATGCCATCAACCTTCACCTTCTTAGGCTGACGCTGAAGTTCATAATACGCACAAAATGTATCCAAATCTGGGGGAGCGCCATATGTCTCGCAGGCGTAGCAAAACTTACTCAGTGTAAGAATGTCGTTGGGAGTAAGATGGTGGAGCTATACCTTAAAAGTCTTGAGACCAAGTGGAGGAAATAGACTAGAGGTATGCGAAGGCCACAGGCTAAAAAATCCTTGAAGACAATAGCCTCATCAACCTCCAGCTGAGGCACAGTCTTATTGTGCAGAGGATGACCCTTCCCTGCATGGAAGCAGCCCTCATCCTCCAGAGCCATTATTGCCTCTTCTGTCATGAGCAGAGGCCCAAAATCCCAAGACCTGGCCATTTGAACCTTTGCCTTCTTAACTAGGGAAACAGGAATCAAGTCTCCGACAGAAGCTTCAATATTCTCTAAATCATCTTGAGCCTTCACAGACACAGACATACACTCTTCATACCTCTTTGACCAACCCTTAGACCTCACGCCAAGCAAGCGAGAATAAGGACCGCTAAAGCTAGGCCAACAAAGATTAGAGCTAGTAGGCGAAGCCACTTTCGAAGGCAGCACAGAACCAAAAAGGAGTAGGAGCGCAAGGAAAAATTCTAAGGCACCAAGACAATACAGATAGCAAAGCAGCATAGGCGGAGCTTGGAAAGCTATAGGAGAGAAAGTGATGGCTAAAGCGACATGGGGGGCCTCCCCACCAACCTACCCTTTATATAGGCCATGGGAGGACACTTCGAATTCCAAACACCAATGGTCGTGATTGTTTGTGAGTATCGGGCACCGGGCCACCGCAATGAGTCAAACGGCAACACATCGTCCCTCCAACGGTCCTATATAGGTGACCTAGGGGGAAAGTGGCAAGCCTCCGCCACTCGGTATTAGTGTCGTGCTTGAGGCTCACGACCCACTCGCATCGGACCACACCCTCAAGGGGAGAACTATTGGAACACCAATACACAAGTAGTGAAGGCTAGTGCAAACATAAGCTAATACCATTGGAACATTTGTGTAAGTGTTTTGTAGGGATGCTAGGCGAAGCCTTCGCGTGGATCCTATGATGGAGCGGAGACCCCAACAATTCAAGTGGAGGCCACGCATGTTTTGGGAAGAAACCCGGAAGGCCTCCGCCAGCAGCAAGAAGGCCTCCGCCATTGGCTGTCGGTAGGGTGGAAGCCCGAGCATGACTCTAAAGATGTCTAGAGGAGTCCATAGGTGGAGACTCAGGAGTGAAGGTGGAGGCTTCGATGGCTCGGGCAGAGGCTATGATGTCTTCGGCCGAGAGAAAGGGGTTTTCACAGCATCGTGGCCTAAGATTGGAGACGGGCCTCCTATGGACCTGAGGCTAAGGCCCAAGAAGCAAAGGCAGTGTAGGTGGACAAGACCTAGGATGTCCCTGTGGATTTGTACTAGTGTTAGGATATTCTAGAAATGTACCTTAGCTGTCAAAGGGCAAATTTGTACCGTGAAGTAGTAGCGAATAGTGCCCTATAAAAGGGGAAGTCGGATGCTATGTAAGAGAGGTTGGTGAATACATTAATGAAACCTTGATTGAGCAAGGTCCCACCCTCCATTTCACATCCCTTCGCCTAGACCACCCGACTGGGCGAAGGCCTTCCGTACATGTGGCAGAACCGCCCGAAATAACACACTTTCAGAGGTGCTCTTCTTCCACTAGACACCAAGCACTCCAAAAGTTAGCTATATTGGACAATTCCATCTAGCATGCCCTAATGGAGAACTCAAAACAATCCATGTTTTACATCTAGAATCCAATAATGAGTATGAGTTTACAATACTTAGTCCATTTCATACAACAAGAGTTCTTGGAAATTATTTATTACAATACTAGAGTTCAGAGTGTGATAATTAAACAGTGGAATTGAAATAAACGTCTAATAGAAATGATACAAGGATCCATCGGTGCCCACCAGAAGAATCCTCCACACAAAAGCCACTCCTCAAGCTGCACCAGCAATAGGGTAAAATAAACCCTAAGTACACAATGTACTCGCAAGACTTCCCCGACTAGTGATCATAGTTTCCTGACTCTAAGGGTATGATAGGTAGTAAGGTTTGCTATTTTCTTTTTGTTTGCAGAAAGCATTACTAATAGTTCATCCTTATGGTTAAGTTTTATTAGCAGTCATTATTACTTCATTAGCTAACCATTCTAGGTAAGCACCTGTTCTACTTTCAAGCAAGGGTTGAGCAATAAGAACCATTTTACCATCTTTCATCTTCCAGTTCTTACTATAGTGCTAGACCATAGCCAAGTCATACCATCTCACAGAAATGGTGATTCGTGAACCAATGTATCCCAGCTGGGTGCCCCAAAACACATTCCCCATTTGTACCCCAGGCACAAACAAGACCAACCCATTACACTCCTATCACGGGGTCTAGGTCCCCGTCCAAACTTGGACTCTAAGCCCCCACACTTGAGACCTAGTCTCAATATGGTGCTTAGACCTCCACCTTTCCTTGTCTCCAATCAGTTGGTCTAGAAAGAGCCGAAACCCATGACAAGAGCGTAACAAGCCTTTCCTCTCCCATAAGCAAGTATGTGCTCAGGATAATAAGTCTGTGACCTGACTACCATCCATAACAACGGTCGGTCCTCAATCGACACAGACAGAGAAAATAGTATAACCAAGCTAAGCCCCATGGCCATGGGACACAACTCGCCACACCCACCATATCCCATACCATATCCCTACTTGGTCTCCATTTTCCTTTTATTATTTTATCATGAGAGTAATTATAATAATCACCTATTGTGAGTAACGGTAGGTTACTCATGCTACCGAAAACCTAAGCATAGCAGCTACTCGAACCTATACTAGTAGGACACATAGGACAGTTATATCTATGCAGATGGTTTTCATAAGATTCCTGTAACGTAAATGCACATAACATATATATATATATATAGTGATTATAAAAAATAATGGGTTATGTACCGGGGCTTGCCTTGGGTAGTTGGTGGCTCCTGGACCTCGTATTCCTCAATGATCTCCTCCTCGCATTCCTTGATGATCTCCTCGAACTCGCGATCGTCTGTGGTCACTATCTCCACCAACTCGTTCTCTACATACATGCGATAATGATGCAACACTTAGCATTTAGGCAACAACAACTTTTTAAAATAAGAATACACATATCAAGCTACTAAGCTAGCTCTAATGACTAAGATACTAAGCTAACTATCCTTTTCATCAAGCAAAGTGTTGGGTTCATCTAACAAACACTTGACTTTGCAAATTAAGGATACATCTTTATTTCTACTAGTGATTTAATGTATATTGAAACAAAGAGCATTTAACTATCTCAATGCGTAGTCTATTCTAAGGCTACAAAAATTACAGTGAACACATAATAATATAATGAAACTGCTGTAAAAATTTCTAGATCAAAACTATCACCAATTCACCACAAAAATTCCTACAATAATCAACTTAATAATATTAAGCATTCTCATACTATTTAATAGCTCCTAGTGTCAACACATATAAACATAAACTAAATACACTAACAGATATATCATAATTTTAGGAATCTAACAAAATTTGTTTCATAATTTTTGGACACCTACACAATTTTATATTAATTATCAAAGATTAGCTTAGAAATTAAATTAGAAAACTATTTACTAATTCCTTGGAAAAAGAAAATGGATTCTCCACGCGGCCCACAACGCGCGGCCCACGCAACGCAGCGTGCGTGCAGCAGCCCGCTTCTGCGGCCCACGCGAAGCCAGCCCACGCGCGAGGCGCCCGCGCGCTGGCGCATTTGCAACCACGTCCTCGGTTTCCTCCCGAATCACACCGAAGTCCTAATACAATTTTCCCCTCTCACAGACTTTCTCACTTAACCCCTCGACCTTTTCCTAATTCACCCGCGCGCACCCCTAGCAACTCAGCGCACGGTGACACGGCAGGAGGTGACATGGCACAACCGCACCGGCCACTAGAGGCTCGCGTTGGCCCGTCGGTCCAGCCGACCTTCGACTACGGTCCAACCGCCTACACCAAGCAGCAACGCGGGGTGGCGGGACGCGCTGGACGGCGGCGCAGCCACTCCGGTGAGCTGGGGCTGCTACAGACCTAACTGGCTAGCGCATGAGCATCAGGAGGCTACCATGGCCAGGACGAGGTGACGGTTGGAGTGGAGGATGGCGGAGGAGGGGTGTCCACGTGCGGCCGAACCTTACGGTGGCGCACCGCGGTGGCGTGGTCGCGTCAATGACGACGGGGAGGTGGTAGCGGTTCCTCTGGAGTGTGCAAGGTGGAGAGGGAGACAAGGTGAAGCTAGTGGTGCAGGTGGATTGGATCAGGGTGGACGGTAGGGGGCTGCCCTCGTCCGTGACCGGACACAACCTTATCAGCACGACGGTAGGAAAAACGCCAAATTGGAGCTCGACAGTGCGTGCTTCATGGCTGGGTGGGGTTGGACAGCTGGAGAACTTGATGGTGAAGCCGCAAACGTGCTGAATTGAACGGAGGTGATCACTCGATGTCTAATGTGCTAGCGTGGCTCCGACGGCGGTAGCAGAGAGCGAGACGGGGCACGACAAGTGGGCTCAGCTCGCCTTGGCGGGACGTGGCTGGCGTGATCGGGGAGACACGTGCGCAGATGCTATAGACAAGCGCGCGCGTCGACGACCGGCATGGCTCGCGCGGCCGCAGTGCCATAAATGGCTTGGCGACGGTGAGCTTGACCACGTGCGCGCGGCATCTAACCGGTCCAGCGGCGGGGTAAGGGTACAGCGGACAGGCACGGACGCGACGGCAGCGGCAGTGGCTACGTCATGGCACGAGGCGGGTCGGTAGTGCGGCAACGCTGCTCAGCCGTGTGAGCAGCAGCAGCATAGCATGGCGCCACGGTAACAACAACCTCACGCGGCAGCGAGCGTGCGCGCGCGGGGCGAGCCAGTGAGGTGTTGTTGCGCTCCAGAACGTGTCGTGCACGAAATTTAAAATGCCTATAACAACTAAACGATTATTCTTGAGCCTAAACCATTTTCACCATGCTCCAGAGAGCATATCAGGCTACCAACTCGAGCTAAAACACGACACAACCTCCTAACTTGATTTCACAAAATAAATTGCCAAACATTGTATTGTCTTGCTGCTTATATATACTTAAATTCTTCTAAGTCCTTAAGCTGAATTTGATTTCAAGTTTCATTTTTAGGCTATTAGAAATGTTAGCTAGCAATGTTATTTTTTTCCCACAGCAATTATTTCATTGTCATCTACAAAGTTTGTATTTTAAACTTTATTTAAATATCACACACATGTTCTATAGTATTTTTGTTCAATAAAAATTGGTTTTTCCACCATACTTGATATAACATGAGTTATTGAATAAATTTCCATTTAATATTTTTATTGGTCATTTTAGGATGCAAGAAATTTATCAACACTTTCTATCACGTGCATTATTACGTAAATATGATGCTCATGACATGATTTAGTAGTTTGTTTAAGACGTAACATCGAGGGTGTACATCGCCCGCTGGAAACCCCGGTTTTCCAACACCAACCCCACGTCTAACATAGCGTCAAAAATAAAAAATAAGTATACGCCTAATAAAAGATAATAGAGGTATTTGGTTAAACTTAAAAGTGTTTAACTTAGACTTTATTTATTCTGGGACGGAGGAATATGTATCGTCAATCAATGAACGCTGTACTACAGCCGGGCTCGGGTAAGCACAACGGCCCGCTACCCGTCGTGGTCTCGTGGAACGCCCGCAGTGTCACCGCGCCTCAAGCCCCCCCGCGTGTCCATTCTAGTGTTAGGGCCGGAGATGCTGTGCGGTCGTCGTAGGCCAACGACGGCTCGCCCGACATTGCACAGTAACATCACTGCGTGCACTGCGCACAGGAAGGTGATGGCTCAGACTGCTGAGATCAGGTGCGCCATGCCCGTGGACGACATCCTCGAGGTCGAGAGGAAAGGAGAGATCAACCATGACAACGTCCTCTGCATCGTCGACAACATCAACGTCGCATGTCTGTTCGGCTAACGGTTTATACAGTTGATAAGCTGCTGAAGCTGATTGGCTGATAAGAGCAAGGCTAATGGATACGTTCGCTCGCCGGCTGCAAGAAGCTCCAGGTCACCTGAGCTGCCGAGCAGTGGTGGCGGACCCCACCAATTTTTAATGCTTCGCTGCGATGTGGAAGAACTAGAGTGGGAGAGTGGCAGCCACAGTGCATTTCACCCGCTTTTTGCCGGCGTCTCACGAGTCGCCTGCTTTCTTCTCTCTCCTGCTTTCTCTCTCTCCCACGTTGGATTTCGTCAGTTCTTCGCGGCTTATAATACTTGCTCTAAGCAGGCTGAAGCTAACTCTGCTTTGCTCTTCCATCTTGCAAGTACGGACCCCTCCATTCTCTGCTCAATCCTTTCCAGCCGTCACAATTGACACACAAATATCCTCTGTTTCTGAAAAGGAAACAGAGTATCTGCTATGCCTGGTTGTAAATAAATAAACGAGTTTTCAACACAGTGGCACGCCCATCTTCAGTCATCATGTCTTATTATTACGGGGTCTAATGTTACTATGTTAGCTTACATCATAAATTGTGTGCTAGGGACCAACTAGTCAAACAATAGCAGCAGTAATATATTCCACCTCTAGCCGAAGAATTCCAGTAAAAGGAACCTAGTAGTACTGCAGTCCAGCCCTACACAAAATATATATCACTGCAACACCGGAAACCCAGCATCATGATATACTTGCGTGGACGTCACCGTCAGCCAACTTTCATTCTGCACTGTTTGCTTCCTTGACGAGCTTATTGTTCGCTGATTTGTTATGAGACACAAACGTTGCACAATAAGCAACGCTGATAAGTTAAGCGAACAGGGCAAGCCGGTATTGCGAGGTACACCGGACGGCGGACGCCCCTCGCTGCTTTGGAATAAACTCAGTTAATTATATATACTTCAGCTACTAGATTGTTTTTACCCACGAACCTTTAGTTTCCAACCAAACCGCCAACACAGGTTAGATAATTCATCATTACTTTTTTTATGAACGTGATAATTTCTATGCCTTGAGGATGAACTTGTGGACTGTGGGGACGATCTTTATCTTAACGGAACAACTAGCGTCCGAACGTCCGACGCGAGGCCCGCGTCTAGACGCCGCTCTCCATACCCCGCGCCTACTCCGTTCCGCACGCCCCACCCGCTTAGATGCTGCGCCACTTGAACGACTCACCCCAACCACGCCACCTGTCCACTTACGGGCCCATGTCGTCCGAACATCATTAGTATTGAGAAGAGGAGACACCGAAGCGAGGCAGCAGAAAGACAAGGAGAGAGATGCGACACTCGATCTATTTTTAAAACATCTAAATGAAAACAATTGTAACATACGTTTAAAAACAATTGAAACACTTACGTCTGAAAAAGCTTGTAAAAATACCTGAAAACACTTGAAAAAAGCCATTGCAAAATATATGCAACACATGCAAGATATATGTGAAACATGTGTGACATTCAGATAAACACAATCGCAACATACGTCTAGAAAAACAACTGAAAACAATGGGAACAAAAACTTACACCATACGTGTACAACCATCGTAACATATGCAACATCTCGATCTACTTTTTGCAGCATCCAGATGAAGCATCTGAAACACTTGAAACATATTTTTGCAACATGTGTTTTCAGCGCGCAATGTCACATTGCTGCTTGGACGAATCACGGAGCTCAACATCGTCGCAGCGCATGGAGCTCACCCGTGTGCCTCTAGGCAAGGACCTGCTCGGTGGCCTGGGTGAACACGTGCTTCGCGCCCTAGGCTAGTGCACCCTGGGCACGGCGGAGGACAGGCTTGGCGCGGTGGGGGTGGAGGCGCCGCAAGGGATGGCGGCGGCGGCGCGCTGGCGCTGCGCCTCGGAGGTGGTCATGCGCCACACCTGGCTGTGCCAGCGGCCAAGCGCTCGAGGCAGCAGGCAAGCGGATAGGAACAAGTACGTGGACTAGCTGATTTTTTTATTTAGAAACAGAGGAGCGTGGGTCTTGGGCTGGCGTCGCGTGGCCCACCAATGGTGCGTGCGGCCGCTTGGACGCCCGCTTCCTAGCATTAGCATTTTCGTAGGCAAGCCACAAGTACGCTGTAGATAAGAAGGACCTATGGCCCAGTTTGGTTTAGCTTTTCGAGTCTCACTTATAAGCTGAGAGGGATTATATGATGAGCCATGATCTAGAGAATCTGATGTCTAAATAAGTTAGGCGTTTGGTTGTCCCGATTATCTTGGGTAGGACATTTTGCACTAGGACCTCTGGACTTTTCTCAAATTGCACAGCACTGTTTACTACTATTCTTTTTAGTCTATAGCCTTGCAACTAGGCCAGAGATAAGTTTCTATTTACATCTGGCCCTTCAAAATCAACCTAGGAGCTCGGAGCCTCATGGGAGGAGCTCTGGCGGCGGGCGGGCGGCGTGGAGCCAAGGAGGCGGCGGCGGCAGTAGCACCCGACATCTGACTGCTGCATGGGTTGGGGACAAGCAGCGGCGGATGACGGCTGGAAGCATACGGGGACGAAGGGTGGCGACGCCGGTGGCTGGATCTGGAGGAGAGGGATAGAGCAGGGAGGGAGCAGAGTCGGGTGAGGGAAGAATCAGTCGCGATCCTCGTATCGCAGAGTGCAGCCGTGTTTCGGAACAAAGTGTATTTCTCGCGTATGAGCCGACGTGCGATTGGCGGCCGCGGGCGTGACACAACCCGTTTGGTAGGATATTCGGTGATGGACGACCACGAACGCGCTTATAAGTGGAACCAAACAGGGCATGTGTCCTGGGGTCACCGAAAGTTTATGGATTTCTATAATTTCAGAGGCGGTTGTAAAATGAAGTTCGATTTTAAATTAAACTCCATGTAATGTAAGGATATGGTTGCTAGTCTAATAATATTAATGTTGATGACATCATTTCGTCATAGGCTGCTTGCGTAATTCCGATGCTAATTATCTTTGCTAGAATAATAAGTTAATGACCCACGAGTTGCTCGTGCTGTTGCCGTCAGGGGCATGTTAAGTTAATGACCCACGAGTTGCTCGTGCTGTTGCCGTCAGGGGCATGTTCGCTTGTCTAAATTTTAGAGGAATTTGGATGGTTTGGAGAAATGCTGCAGGAATTTATGAGAGAAAAATACTGTTCCGGATGAAAAAATAAACGGATGGGTTTCGTGTCAGCGAACAAGGCCAGTGTCGGTACCACGCGCAGGATTTCTACTTCAACAAAGAGGACTTGTGAACATTGAGTTACTATAATAATAACTATAACAACTATATAATAATATATACTCCGTAAATGCTAAAGTTGCATTGAAAGATAAGCTATGGTCCCACCTGTCATTGAAGTAGCAAGTGCAGCGGGTGCAGCGTCTGTTCGACTGGTACTAACGTGTCCGGATATAGAAGGAGCCAAAGCATGGGCATGCCCCCCGCCCCCCAATGCTTGATTAGCTCCATTATTATACAAGTCCGGATATAGAAGGAGCCAAAGCATGGGCATGACCCCCCACAATGCTTGACTAGCTCCATTATTATCACCACTAGTATTTGTATCCGTTTTTCATTTTTTAGCTTGGCAATCGCAACAATGGCCGGAGAGCAGCAGCACCACCAGCAGGAGCAGGAAGCCACAGCCGGAGCCGGTCCTCTCCACCTCGTGGTGTTCCCATGGCTGGCGTTCGGCCACCTCATCCCGTTCCTCGAGCTCTCTAAGCGGCTGGCGGCGCGGGGCCACGCCGTCACCTTCGTCTCCACGCCGAGGAACGTCTCCAGGCTCCCGCCGGTGCCCGCCGCCCTGTCCGGCCGCGTCCGGACGGTGGCACTGCCGCTGCCGGCCGTGGACGGGCTGCCCGAGGGCGCCGAGTCCACGGCCGACGTGCCGCCTGACAAGGTCGGCCTCCTCAAGACCGCCTTCGACGGCCTCGCCGCGCCCTTCGCGGACTTCCTGGCAGCCGCCTGCGCCGCCGGTGGCAGCCGGAGAGATGGGGAGGACCCCGTGGCGGCGTTCGCGAGGAGTCCCGACTGGATCGTCGTCGACTTCGCGCACTACTGGATCTGCCCCATCGCTGAGAAACACGAGGTTGCTTGTGCGATGTTCCAAATCGCCACGGCCACCATGGCCGCCTACTTCGGGCCGCGTCAGGAGAACGCCGACCACCCGCGTGTCACCGTCGAGGACTTCATGCCGATGCCGAGGTGGTTCCCGTCCCCAGCACCAGCAGCTTCCCTCGCCTTCCGCCGACACGAGGCCGCCTGGATCGCTGCTGCTACCCAGCTCAACGCGTCCGGCGTCGCGGACTCCGAGCGCTTCTGGCGGACCGAGCAGCGGTGCCGCCTCCTGTTCATACGCAGCTGCCCTGAGGTGGAGCCCGGCCGGGTGTTCCCCCTGCTCGCGGAGCTCTACCGCAAGCCTGTCCTGCCCACCGGCCTCCTACTGCCGGACGATCGCCGTGACGGCGACGACGGTGACCATGGCAACGGTAGCACTCATGAAGCGGCGGCACGCTCATCGGGTGCCTTACAGTGGCTCGACGAGCAGCCGTCGGGGAGCGTCCTGTACGTCGCGCTTGGCAGTGAGGCGCCGCTGACGCCGGCGAGCGTGCACGAGCTCGCCCTGGGGCTCGAGCTCTCCGGGGCACGCTTCCTGTGGGCTCTGCGCCTGCCGAGCGGTGGCGCGTCGACGACGATGTTGCCGCCATCGCCGCTGCTGCCGGACGGGTTCGAGGCGCGCACGCGCGGGCGCGGCGCTGTGTGCACGGGCTGGGTGCCGCAGATGCGCGTCCTCGCGCACGCGGCCGTGGGCGCGTTCCTGACGCACTGCGGCTGGGGCTCCGTCGTGGAGAGTCTCCGGTTCGGGCACCCGCTGGTCATGCTCCCGTTCATCGTCGACCAGGGACTCATCGCTCGGATCATGGCGGAGAGGGGCGTCGGCGTGGAGGTGGCGCGGCGCGACGACGACGGGTGGTTCGGCAGGGACGACGTGGCGGAGGCCGTGAGGCGCGTGATGGTGGTGGAGGGCGAGGAGGGGAAGATGCTCGCGCTCAACGCGAGGAAGCTGCGGGAGGAGGTCGTCGGCGATGATGCTGGCCGGCAGGGGCGGTACGTCGACGAGCTCGTGAACTGCTTGCAGAGGCATTGTTTCACCGAGTGAGGTAATAATAATATATGTATCGAGACATTTTATATTAAGACATAAGGCTGTGTGTCTCCTATATGACATACTGTATGTCATATCACTATTTTTTTTATGTTGTCGGACAACATGTAAATGTGATTCTGTCGTTGTTTTGTTGTAGAAAAAAATAATGAATTGTCTCTTGTGTGTTACTTTTTAAATTATATTAGTAAGTCATGTAAAATTGTATTCAAAATTTTAGGCATATGAAATATAACAACTCCGGTTTATTTTGTTTGACGTGCGTGGACATGTGTCAATAATAATTGGGTAATGCTAAATGACACTTTAGTGTTCCTCTCTCTCTCTCTCAATACTCGATTCCTCTCCCTCTCATTCTTCTTTATCTCCGGCCTCTCCCCCTCTTCTTCCCCAACTCCGATGGGCCTAGAAGGGGCTCGAAGGAGGCAAGCCGGTCAGACAGAGGGGACAGGGGGAGAGGGCGGTGTTAGGGTTCCGGGGGTGGTGGAGGTGGCTAGGCCAAGTCGGGGCGGGGGCGCCCATCGCCATGACGGCGATAAGGAGGGAGAGGGGAGAAGGAGGACACCGCGGGCATGGTAGGGCGGCCTGCGGAGCTTCGGCGAGACCCTACCGTGCCACGGCGGAGTGGTGGACTGTGGTAGAGTGTCGGGAGGAGAAAGAAGACGGTGAAGAAACAAATCAGGTGTTGAGAGAGCGTGAAACGCTTGAGTGCTGGCTAGACGGAGCCACAAGGCACGTAGACACAAATATGGATACTTCTACAGAAGTAAGTGCACGCAATCAATTGTACTCGTTGCTCTCTCTCCATCTCATAACGATAAACATATTTTCAGTAGAGAAAAGTTATAGAAATAAATTTGACCTTTAATTTCCCTTGCAGTGGCCCCATTTGGCTTGCTGAAACTAGGCTGAATTGGCTGAAAAATACTATTCTGGCTGAATTGTTGTGAGAGAAAAACATTGTTCCGGCTAAAAAAATAAGCTGAATAGTGCGGATTATAAGGTAAACCGAACGGGGCCAGTATATTGCATTTGCTACAGAAATTAATGGTCCTGTTCTGCTGGTGGTATTTCGACCGATTCAATAGTGTTTCTGTGAAGGAGAATAAGCCGAAATAAGCATAGACCGGCTGAAAAGCAGATGAACAGGACATGATGATAATATCAATTTGGAGACACTTTAAATACAAAGTTATCTGTACGAGTTTATTTCCTAAACTTGTATGTAATTTAATAATTGTGGTTAATGTTTGTAAATTTGACTTTTTCTTGTACAAAATATGCTAAAATACGCTTATCAATTGGGGGGTGACGTGGCGGGCGGACTCCGTTACAAACAGCTTAAAAACGGCGTCGGGAGTGCACTGTGCACGGTTTCAGCAGTACTGGTACGTTCCGTGCCTATGTCTGGTATCTGAGTTCAGGGTGGGTCTTTTAAAAACAGAGAACTTCAGGGGAATGAAACAGACTTAACTCTTTCATTGATACAAATTGAGCCCTGCCAAACAAACGAAAGCATTTTGTGGATATATACAACTTGTACAATCGAAATAATCAAAGTACGTATGCACACTAACAATCCTCCAGCCCCGAGTATAGATCATCCAATGCAGTGTAAAGAAATTTGGCAGCATTTGGCTGTTCCACATTCCCCGTGAGAATGTCGCTGGTTGTCAGATATGGGTCACCATAGAAGCGCAGATTAGCGTCCATCCGTGTGGCAACTAGATTCCCTTCTAATGAGACACCAATAAATGCACCTGGAATTCAAAATAAAAAGCACTGTGAAATTAGTTGTGGCTACGGATAACCAGAGGCCAGAGCAGATGGATTCATCCATGACTATGATGGAACATTTTCCCTGAAGGACATGTACCCAAACAAATGTTCCCAATGGTTAATACTCAGAAGTTGGGAAATGAATTCAAAAGAACATCCATGTTACTACTCAATCAGGAAAGATGTTAACAAATGTGCTTAAGATCTAAACAAATAAATATTCAATTTTGACAATGCATTAAATCTATGAATTGGGAAAAGTGAATAACGCTTTTGTAGGCTACATTTTCTGATAAATTGTATGGTCATTGCACATTTTTTTCCCCATAGTGACAAGTCCCAAAGCATTGGCAGACTGAACATGACATCAAAAGGTTGAAGGTTACAAAGTAAGACAACAGTTACCTTTGCTGCAGCTATATGTATAGCAAACTCCTGATCCTTTATCACCAGCTCTCAGGTCTGCTTCTAGTACTCTGCCCACAGGTCCTGCTGCAGCACTTACACCTGCCCCAAGTGAAAAATGCATTTGACTGCAGAAAGTTCGGACAGCTTCTGGGCCACGGAGCACTATGATGAAATCCATAAGCTCACCACCAACCTGTATGTGCAAAGACAAGCACATAAGCACATAAGATGGAAACAGAACTTATCTACAAAAAGAGCAATCAGCACAAATATGTACTGTCATAAAACTCATGAGGCTAGCCACATAAGATATCATGGTTGTACCATTTTCTACAAAAAGCAGCAAGATTCAAACACATGTTTCTCTATGAATGAGAGCATGCAGAACCCCAGGCAGCACAATAAGTCACGATTTAGTACCTAAATTTAAATTAGCTTGACAAGGTGGATTCATTCATGTTCATTCCTTCCCCTAAATTTGGAAGGCCATAAGCAAAATAGTTATAATCAATTAAAGAACATCATATCATTTTGTGCCCGCTAAACAGAACTTATAAGAAGCAAAAAAGAGTGATGAATCCTTGTCTGCATAATTCCTGTGATCACAATTCTTCATTTGTAGCAAACCACTGGTATTAAATAGTGAAGACATAAATATAGTTAAAATATACCACACTGAAGCTCTCATAAGCATATAATAAGTGAGGTACGTAGTTCCTAAGAAAATACCACACAGCGAGCTATGGAAATAAAAACATCAACACTGCATTTGCAGTACAACAGAAGGTGGTGCCATTTACGATTTATCAAGTGAAGAATTAGAAGTTGACCATACAAACCTGTGCTCCCCATCCAAAACCAGCAGAAAGTATAGCAGATGGTGAAGACCATGATCCATCAGATCTTCGAGCAACTACTAGGCCAGTTCCAAGTTTGTAAGTAAGAATAGCACCAGCTTTTGCAACTGTTAATATGGCAAGCCCACTTGCTCCACTAAGAACTGCATGGGGAATAGACTTCTCAGGGTTTATTCTTGCCACCTGCATTGAGATTTTTTTAATGGGTTTATTAGATTCAGATTCTAACTTGTTCAAAGCACTAACATGCAAATACAGAATATAAGAAATGAAATTCAGGAACCTGGCTGTAACTCAACAGGGTATTTGCTGCCTTGTAAATCTCATGCTCCATGGTTAACCCGATGGGTAAATTTAACCACCCTCTTGCACAAGTCCAATCCATAACATCATGCTTTGCAGTTTGTGAGGCATTGCTGACAGAATTAATCAATAAGTTTTGCAATTGGATCAAGCCTATCATAACAAGCATCACAGACTCTTTGCGGATTCCTCTCACGAAACTTGGCAGGCAACAGAGATCGCCCCTTTGAGCATGCCCTGCAAAATATCCCTCCACAGAATCGACAATGATGCCTTCCACGGGTGAGGGCAGTGAAAGGAGCAGCGCACTGCATACAGGCGCTAGCATAACTGTCAGGAAGCCAATCAGGTGGCTCTGCTTCCAGCACAGCCCGATAAATGTTGTAATTCAAGGCTTCTTCATCAAGCACTGGTGGAGCACTTGGCATATAGACTGAGGAGTGCAAGAATGTGTTACCATCATCACTTGACCCAAGGAATGAGACGCTGGTCTTAGTGTCCTTTGGCTGTTCAACTTCAGTATTTCTCAAGTTGCGACCGATTATAGCAATAACGCCGCCCAGCAGGTTCTTAATGTTAACTGGTTTCTGTGCGTTCACAGGTGCAGAGCCCCAATATTCATCAGGGCATTGGTATCCATCAAGGAAATCAGCTTCCCCATTAAAATCAAACTCCTTTTTCCCAGGACCATTTCGGCTCGAATGAGTTAATGAAGTTTCCAGCTGTACCCAATGCCCCTTCTATATGCCGAGGCAACGCATTTGGATCAAAGGAGTTGATCGCATTGCTAACCGTTTCCGTAACTTTTGACTGGATCTCATCCTTGAGGCTGTTTGCCACTGCCTGGTGCAGGCAATGGGTGATACGAGACAACCTCCCTACGTGCTGACATGGCAATCAATGTCTAGCACATAACTTTCTGAAACAACAAAACCTAAAATTAGAACATGTTTAATGTACCTACCTGATGTACAAATATCTACATAGAAGATAAAATCAGAATCCCTAGTTTTATGTCCAGATTGACGACTATGAAGATCCCCCCCCACCCCCTCTTTCAGTGACAACCATGACAGGCTCCAGAAATTGAAGCTGGGGACTGATTTGAGTGGAGTTTGTATTGCTGCTTCCCATAACCCAAGCACCACAAATGAATTAAGAAGTCTGTAGCAGTCAGTAAGGTCTAAATAGCACTCAAACCAGACCTTGTATGACCTCTCTAAGCTAAAATCTATCTACCACGATTTCTTTTGCAGCAAAACCCACTTTGAATTGCGGAAACAACATGTAAGATACGAAGCTTGTCACCTAATTTTGGGGGTGGTTTGTTTGTGAACAAACGGATGTATATGTTCAGCGAAGTAGCTGCGACCGAATTGCAATCAGACGCAAACAAGTATCCGGCTAATTAACAGAACGAGAAGAAGTAAATGTGTCGATTCACAGTTGGTGATGCAGAGAAAGGAGAATTTCTCATCTGTCAGGATGCTAGGGTTACTTACGAACGCGAGGAAGAGGAGCGCACGCCAGTCAATCCGAGCCCGGGCGGCTCTCCACCCTGCACCGTGCCGGCGGAGAGGGCAGGGGCGGCGACGCCTCTCTTGACGGCAGCAGGGTACGGCGGACCGGCGGAGGTTGCGTGGCTTGTTGAGCCGAGTCGAGTTGCCGGCGGCAAGACAGCACACCACGGTCCACGAGGGGGGTGGGATACAAAGGGGGGAAGAATACGCGACACGACGGCGGCGTGGACGACACGATAAGAGAAGGCCCGGCCCACGAGACTAGGCCGGCCTAGCACAATCTGGGAGTACGTAGCACAGCCGATCTGGGCTGCTGAGTATCGGTCCGTCACGTTACTCACGTTACACACTCGTGCATTCTCCGTGGTCAGCCTGAAAAAAGAACCACCAGAAAATCTTTTTTTTTTGGGACCAAAATATAGTATAGTTCATAAAGTAGTTGATCAACACTGGCCGGTTGGTATGAATGAACTAACTATATATCATAATTTTTTTCATTTCCATATTTTGTTTAAATTTGTTTTCTTGCAAAAATAATTACTCTAACAAAAAAAAATTGCACGGTTATACTTCGACCCTACTTGAAATGGTGGAAATTAAATCTCAGTCCAGTTAGCGGGATTTCCCTTCTTACAAATTGGATAGATCTTGATACAAAATAATTGTTACAAATCTATGAACTACAATTTATAGATATGGATATTGCAATCATTTATTTCATAATATCCATACGGCTTTAAATGATTTATAAACTAAAAAAGCTCTACATCTTGTTGAGCTCTATAATTTTATCTTCATCCAAACACATATAGAAGTTATGAATTGTGGCGTTTGATTTCTGTCATTTCAATTAACAACTGTAGGATTATGTTGTTGCAAATTTATTATTGGAGGAACTATTTCGGGTACAAACAAAACAAAAAATATAAAAAAAATTCAATAAATCCTATACCGTGAACTGATTTCATGGGCTTTTATCCACATAGCCCACATAATTGTGAACTGCCATCTTGGGTTTTTTTATCCACGTTGTGAACTACTGCAAAATCACTATAAAATCATTTAGACCAAAATATAGTTCATAATTAGCTGATCAACATTGGCCCCGTTATATTGATTTATGTGGGCTGCCTTTATGTGCTTTTAACTTGGGGGCTAAATTCTTAGACCTTTTCGAGGATGCTGTGGGTTGATGATTGTGGGATACTACTAGGCCCTTTTTCTTATTATACATATATTTAAGAAAAATATATGCAAAATTATACTTGTACCTCACTTGAAATGGCCGAAATCAAATAGTGCCAATGTAGTTAGTGGAATCTACCTTGTTACAAATTGGATTAATAAAAATTTATATTTTTCACTATGCACCTTAAAAAAGATTACCACTTCTACATATAAACTCGAATGGAGATAAAATTTATATGAAAATTATAAAAGTTGACACGATTTTCTCTTGTTAGAAGACATTTTGGCACTTAAAATATTCAGATATATATTCGTAAAACTAAACATAATATGTATTAATTGTTTTGGCTTCATGACAGCTTGGAATGAAAATGTTATGATCGAGTACAAAGTTGCACAAGCCAATTTAATAGTACAATTGTTATATAATTGTTATTTCCATAGTACGATGTCTTTTTTTTGCGATTTGTGTCATATAAATGACTTCTATAAAAAAGATATGCTACATAGGGGAACGAGTAATCTCCTCAATTTATCCATTAGCTAGTGAGGAATATCTTAAAAACATCATAACTTTTACATATAAACTCACAAGAAGATAATATTAAAATTAAAATTGTAATGTTTAACGGCATCTACACATTTCTATCTTGATACAAAGTAATTGTTACAAATCTATGAACTATAGCTTATAGCTAGATATGAATATTGTAATAATTTATTTCATATCCATATGGCTAATCAAATATTTATATAAACTAAAAAGTTTGATATCTTGTTGAGGTCTATAATTTGTATATAAATTTTATCTTCATCCAAACCATGTAGAAGTTATTATTGTCTTAGATACGTTGTGGTCAAAAGAATATTTACCGAATTCTACCGATGGAAAGAAAAATTTTACTAGTTGAATTGTGACATTTGACTTCCGTCATTTCAATTGGCTATATGTTTGCAAATTTATTGTTGGAGCAATTATTTTTTGAAAGAAACAAAATAAAAAATATAAAAAATTTCAATAAATCCTATACCGTGAACTGATTTCATGAGCTTTTATCCACATAGCCCACATAATTGTGAACTGTCATCTTGGGCTTTTATCCACGTTGTGAACTACTGCAAAATCACTATAAAATCATTTAGACCAAAATATAGTTCATAATTAGCTGATCAACATTGGCCACTCAATATTGATTTATGTGGGCTGCCTTTATGGGCTTTTAACATGCGAGCTATATTCTTGGACCTTTTCGAGGATGCTATTGGGTTGATGGCTGTGGGCCTAATTTGTAAGTGATTACCTACTACTCGGCCTTCTTTCTTATCTTTGAACATTTCCGTCTGTATTTGTGTAATTCACAAATAAATATATTTAAGAAACAATTTCTATATATATAGTATAATACTAGTGTACGATAGGAAATTCCGTGGCAGACGGAGCGTTGCAAAGCCAATAATCAAATTTAGGTAACCCAATTAGCTAGCTCTGGCCTCTGGCCTGGGCAGGCCACCGTCGCTGAAGCCGGTATTTACTGGCAGCCATCCCTTTGGATTTTTCCACGCGGCGGCAACACGGCTTCCTCGCTCCGATCCATCCCTCCACAAACTCCTTTTGTGTTCCTCCCTTCCACCACCACAAACTTCCTCCTCTGCTTCTGCGCCTCGAACGCTGCCGCCTCCGTCTCCGTCTCCGTCTCCGTCTCCGGCCGTCCACGGCAGGTAAACTACTACTGCCCACCCCACGATTTGGTCATTCCGTGATCGATGGTGGCCGCTCGCCGTTTCTGTTTCCTTCGTACGTCTGCGTGGATCGGCGATTTTTGGTTCGGGCTGGGCGCCCAATTGTTTTGGTTCAACCAAGGATTTGAGCCCAAAATTTTGTTGATCTACTTATTTCAGCATTAGATTGATGATCCCACAGGCTCCAGCTCCCTTAATCGTGCATTTGAGTAGTTCATTGAAGTAGGATGGACATTAAGGAGGCGCCTGGTTTTTGTAGCCACAAAATCACAAGGGAGAGAGACGTTAAACTGGTGGCCAAGAACTCCCAATGCCCAAAATGAGTTGGGCATTTTATCTCATCGACATGCTACCTAGTTAGTGTTTTATAAAGGACTAGCCACTTGGTTGGCATAATATGTTTTCAAACAGTCCGTCCAATAATGCCGATCAAAATCTTTCAATCTGACCATTGCAGCTAGTGAATTTTCATGATATCAAAAGGTTAAGAACACTTGACCTTTTGGGTAAGGTCTAAACATTGACTGTAAATGTATCTACGGGATGTTTAGCTCTTATCTGTCCTTTATCTTATATCAACATTTTTATGGTTGCCATTTTAGTTGCCCTCCCGTGTGGTGGAAAATTTTTAATTTCACCTGTGTTGCTCTCTGTTAACGTAACCTTAATTGTCCTGCACCGTTAGCACCAAAACTCATCGTCTTAATTATTTGACTTATGCACATTTTGGGTTTGTTTTAATAGAATAAACGATTTTCTCTGTGGAACTAATTCCGTTGTTTTATGTGTGCAACATTTCTTTGTTACTCTTGGAATCCAATATCTCAAATTTTCTCTCTGTATCAAAGCATGTCATCCTCAGATAGTCCAAAAGTGACAGAAAGGAAAGTAGACAAAGACAACGATGGACATGACGACGACGAGAAGGGAGGTTTCTTTGACAAGGTTAAGGATTTCATCCAAGACGTTGGTGAAAAGATTGAAGAAGCAGTAGGCTTCGGAAAGCCTACTGCTGACGTTACTGGGATTCACATACCCCAAGTCAGCCTGGAGAAGATAGAGCTTATTGTTGATGTCCTTATTGCGAACCCGAACCCTGTTCCCATTCCTCTTGTTGACATTGAATACCTGATTGAAAGTGAAGAAAGAAAGCTCGTTTCTGGAACAATCCCTGATGCTGGGACCATCCATGCTCATGGTTCAGAGACTGTTAAAATCCCCTTTCTACTAATTTATGATGACATCAGGAGCACATACAAGGAAATCGAGCCTGGAAGCATCATTCCTTACAAAGTCAGAGTCGTTCTCCACATAGATATTCCTGTTATTGGGAGGATTTCTATACCGTTAGAGAAAAATGGAGAGATTCCAGTGCCATACAAGCCTGACGTTAACATTGACAAGATCAAGTTTGAACAGTTCTCTTTTGAAGAATCGACCGCGATCCTTCACTTGAATTTGGACAACAAAAATGCTTTCGACTTGGGACTGAATTCAATGGATTATGAAGTGTGGCTTGCTGATGTGAGCATTGCATCTGCTGAACTGAAAGAATCTACGAATATCAAGAAACAGGAAATAACAACAATGAACGTACCTATCAGCTTCAGGCCTAAGGATTTCGGTTCTGCTATGTGGGATATGATTAGGGGAAAGGGCACTGGTTACACCATAAAGGGACACATTGATGTCAACACTCCTTTTGGACACATGAAAATACCAATAAGCAAAGAGGGGGGAACAACTCGTCTCAAGAAGGGGGATGATGATGACGACGACGACGACAAGGTATCTGTTATCTCAAATTTTGGCTTTTCATTCTGGGAAGCTAATTATCACCCATCGTTTGCACCAGCACTCTGATCAGTGATCACTCAGTATTCTGGATTAAAATTTTAGCACCTTCGTAGATAACCATTTGTGAAGAGAACTATAGCTTCACAAATATCCCATAAGCTTTTAATTCTTGCCTTTTCTTTTACTAAAAAGATTTTTAAAAAATCTGTATATTGATATGTTTAGTAAAAAAAGATGGGAAGTTTGATATTTCAAGAAAATTAGCAGACAAACATTGGTCGATATCAATTGACTGGATGGTAGTGGCGTGATAAAACATTGGACTGGTGGGGTAGTGATTAAACTTTTATGCAGAGAGAAATTATTCTTTTAATTTAATGCCAATATTTCATAAATTTAATTCGCTATACCATTGGACTTGTCATGGTTTGATCTATTTCAATTATTTGGTTACATATTAATTTTATTTAAGACAAAGCTGCACATCTGGTTGGAGTATCAAGTTTTCCGAAAGTTATTGTAACTTATTAACATTGTATACACTAAAGGTACAATAGCTTTATCATCGCATCTCTAACTTGATAGTTTCTTATTGTGTTGCAATAGATTTGTTTATTTTATTATTATATGCCGTTGTTTTTATTTAGAAAATATGAGTTCTTTTTGTTAATTTTGCTTCTTACTCTGATCTAATCTTGCGTATAATATGTTCTATGCAGGACTAGAAATGAAGGAATTAGCTTTCCTGAAGCAGATAACAAATAAGAAATATTGCCCAGTCAGTTTAGTTTGCTATTTAAGCTATCCTTCCAGCTTATAATCTCTAGTTAGCTTTACTCCATCCACTATTTGTTGTATACATCTGTTTTATCTGTATTTCTTATCTTGGAACTCACCCATCTTCATATATAGTGCTTCTTTGTGTATGGTCATAGTTTTGCATCAAGGACATCAAAGATGTGCAATGAGACAAGGTTACCCTTATTATACACATAGTTGATGTATTAAAGACACCCATCTAGTCAGTGGTGCTATATGATGTTTCTCGTGTAGAATGTAGTGGTCTAAAGTACCGATGTCCATGCACCAATTAAATAGATAGGTCCATGCATAGCATTGTTCCAAGTCAAATTAACATACACTTTCTATGGTGATGTATATCATTTTTTTTTAGAAAGGATGGCAAAAGCTTTGCCGCAATATATATTAGAAGAAGAAAATAAAAACAAGAGTTTGCCCAGTTTTTTGGGGAAACTGGACCTAAAACCCCTACAACCAAAGGTACAACAACTCATCGGAACAACTCCAAACACATCGACCGACCACCACTAAAACCGCTACCTACACGGTCAAGACAAAACACAAAGACCAGCCTGTCCAAACAGCTGACTAAACAACACTACTTACTCAGCCATGCATCTCACGACCACCCTGACCACAAAAATAAAACGCAAAAGGCTACAAAGACCACAACTCACTAAGCTATAAAACCACCATGCACGCCTAAGCAACAAACAACCAGTGACGAGCACCAAAGCCAAATCTGTACGTTGACAACAGCCCATCAAATAAAGCACCAGCTGCATATGAGTACTTCCATCAAGCCTCTAATTGTTCTTGAATTATTCTAGATTCCACTTTGGTTAGCTTGCCCCTCTTCTTCTTGCTTTTTTGTTGCCCCAGTTCAATTAGCACCGTGAGGGCCTCCATCTTCTCCTTGTTGAGTGGGCGCTCAAAATGTTGTGCATAAAACTCCAACTCCAACTGGTCATCTTCCTCTTGAGTTGTTGGTGGCGATAAGTCTCCCAGTTTTTTGACCAGCAACTCCTCTGCAACTTGGATTGCTCCTTTTCCTTTTGTGGTTTTGGATTTCTTGGCTAACCTACTGCTTTTACGTTGTGGGGTAATAACAGAGGGTCTTGGTGGTGGTGGGGTTTGAGGTGGTTTAGATGTGTTTCCTATTTCCTGATCATTGGGTTCTTCCTCAGGAATTGCTTCTGGTAGTTGTGGGATTAGAGGGGCTGGTACAGATTTAGTAATTGAAGCTATGAACCCATCAATTGTAACTGCCTTAGCTATCGCAGTTGGGTCTTGTGGCGAAGTGGAATCAACCTCATTCTCAACAATATTGGAAGGAATTTGAGGGAGAGCCGGCTCCTGCAGTCTAGAAGAGCTGGTATTCTGATCGTTGACGGCTTCCACACCATTACCATGTTGATCAGTGTGGCTCAGATTAGAAACTACACTTTGTTTGCCCATCTCTGGAGGTACGCTTCCCAAACTAGCACCAAGCGTTGACGCCCTACCAACAACAACATCTGTAGCCTCCTTTAAAATGTGCATTGGTTCCACTGCAAAACGTGGTGGATGCATAACTTCAACTGCATCCACTAGAGTCGTCATTCCGCCTTGTAGGATTTTTGTCGGTGCTTCTGTTTCTAGGCCCAATCTTTATCAGATGGTATCATTGACATCTCCAATAATCGTGAGTTTGCAGCAAGGGATGGGGTAGGATGTTGGGCAGTTTCCACAAATGTGTTGAAGCGGGATTCGAACAACATGGGATCACAAATGTATATACTTTCATTAAAGAGCGGGGGAGTACCTAGCAGATGAGATGCCCATCATCAACAATAGTAGGTGCCTGTTCCCCCCATGAATTGGGAAATAGGCGTCGTGAAGGAAACCCTCTTGAGGCTAGGTGCTTGCTTCATACAATGCCTATTGCTCCTACTACTAACATGATCCTCAACCTCCTCCAAGCCCATGTTGTAGTGAGTCCTATCCAGCTCTTTGCTATATTTGCAATTGAATCCCCTTCGCACTCCCTTCTACGGCCATGACAACTCTGGACTCTCTTCTCTCTCCCAACATTGAGGCAAACGATGAGAGTCGAAGTCACTCTGATGGGACGAATGCATTCTGGGTTGGTGAGATGCAATGTACTCCGAACACCGGTAAGGAGGAAATCTAAGACTTGGGCAAAAATTTGACATGTGTCCCTCTTCCAAACAACACCAATAGCGAGTGTTACTTCTGCAAGACACAACCATGTGCTTGGTAGAGAGGCAACTAAAGCAACGCCCTTTCATATGATGCAATAATTTCTGTCTCCTCAGCCCATGTTGTTCAGCTCAGTGAGGCTGTGACCTCGTTTGAAGTGTTTCCTGAAGTGGTATTTGTTGCTAGACATGTTGCTTGGCTGGTGGTTCCTGCTCTGAAATGTTGATTTTTCTCTTTCTTTTCTCCACCAGCGCTCTGGGCAAACTGGAGACCAACCATCTTCCATTTCAGCTGAGGCCAACAACTGATGTAGCAGCTACATGCTAGCACGCTCCCCATCGGCCTAGTCTTCCACTGTCTGTAATTGCTGGTGCATGTGTGTGCCTCGTCCTTTGTCAAATTTGCAGCTGGAGTTTTCCCAAGTTTGTTCATGGCATGCTATCTTGCCATTACTAACAGGTGGGTTTTTTGTTTGAGTTTTGCACTCCTTGTTGGCTGCAATTGCAACTGAATGATCATTGTTCACCAATTTCTCTTTCTTTTCATATGGTATCCTTTTTTGAATTAGGTCCTTCTCGATCCTTGCGAACACCTCTGGGTGCAGCGGATCTGATCTTCTATGGGCCTTTGTCTAAACAATCTTCTTCTAAAGCATATCTTCAAGTAAAAAATCATGGTGCTGCTGACGACCTTTCACTTGAGTAGTCGCCATCAATTCTGGCTGGCATTGGAGTAGCCCCTACAGCTCCTGAGCCAACTCTAGAAGGAAATCCTACACGCTTGCTTGTAGAGCCGGATCAATCTCTAGGGGACTAATTGCTCCTTCTTGATCTTGCTTGGAGTGCGGTGGGTCCATCTCTTGGGCCTGTAAGGCTTCATTGTTGGACATTTCATGAGATGTCTCCGTGGCCTCCAACCCCTGCTTTTCTGTTGAGTTGAGTCCAGCCTCGTGTAGATTATTAGGCAGAGCAGGCATCGAATCTAGAGTGAATGAGGACGGATTCACCGTGGTTTCGCCGGATCTGGGGTGGAGTGGTGCAGGGAGGGTGGCGGCATGGGGGATGCGTAGGCGAGTGGGGGTCATGGGGATCCATAGACGATTTTGTCATTGAAGATGAACTTGCTGCCGTGAGGATCTTACACAAGACCTGAGTTGTATGCTCACACGAGACCTACGCTGGATGCTCACATTGATTGCTTCTGCTTGCAGCGATGTCTTGACCGAAGTTGCTCCCTCCCGTCGATTGTTGCTTTCTCTGCAGCGGCGGTGCTTTCTCAGCCTACACTGCCATCTCAGCTGTCGCTGCATCATGGGGCAAAAGCTTGAGATCTTGTGGAAGCTCCACTGGGAATCCCTCCCTTGCTAGGTCGTTGACATCCTCCTTGTTGGTGACTAAAATTTCTTCTGATTCTTGGATGACAGTTGGGGGAGAGTCCACAAAACACCCATGGATCAGTAGATCAGCGCGTCGCGGACCTGGATCTATTTTTGGCTTGGGTGGATCAAGATTTTGGCTTTCGATTCCATGGTTGGGGGCAGAAGCGGCTGTGGGGGGGGGGGGGGGGGAGCGGAGGCACCTGGGTCAGGGTCGTCCATGGGAGATGTATGGTGATGTATATCGTGAGAATTAATCTTTAGCAATTTGAGAACCTTGACAAAACAACCTAATTTTGAGATATCTTAAAACATTTTAAGGTGGACATATATTATAATGTTCTATTATTAATCATTTGAAGATCTGCTTAGTTATATTGCGATACACGAAAAGGAAAAGTTTTCTCTTTGAACAATAGGGATGCAATTACATATAGAGTAGAGCTGCTTTGTTCAGTCACTATACCAGAAAACAAAATTTTCATGAGTGTGTGTCACAAAAATGATGCATTGGTGGTGAAGCGTCATGCAATAACCACAAAAAACTAGATGCTAGTGAATTACACTTTCATGACTATTGACTTCCACGATTTTTTATGACAGCCACACACCTCTACGAAAATTAAGGCATCACCATATTTGTGGAACATATTCATGGCAGCACCACTGTCATAAAAGCAATTTATGAGAGTTAAAAAACTGCCTTGAAAATGTATTTGTACTGCCATGAAAATATTTTTTCATGCGAGTAAACAGTCACGAAAATTCATCTATACAACAAGAAACACTTAATTTTCATGTGAATAGAAGATTGCCAAGAAAAAGCATCTCACGTTGCAAACCGAATCACAAATATGAATCGCAGCCACCACGGTGAAACTCACCAACAATTTTAGGCCACCACCATGAAACTCTGCAACAATTTGCATTGTGCTAGACAATTCCAGCAATAGCTGAGTGGCGTAGTGATAGGCGAAGTTAATCTCACCCAAGCAAAGATGAGGTGATTGTACCCAAACAAACCAGTCAACCAAATAACAAGACATACCTAGTGCACGCTTAGCTTATACAAGGAAACCAAACAATTTTGATATAAAGTTTGTCTTTGTTTGACTTCATATAAAAATATTATAAACTTTTTTGGGACAACTATTTCTAGAGTCGGTCTCTTCAGTGTGCAGTCTTTGTAATCGATTAACAGAGGAAGACATCTTTTAAGGCAACTGTCTTTATAAATAGTCGATTAATAGACTCGGTTTCCTTAGGATGCCTACCTTTGTTAACCATTAACAGATTGAGGTGGGCGTTTGCCAGAGGCCGCCTAACCATTTATAGAGGCAGCTCCTAAAAATACTCGTTTTTTTATTAATTAGGGGACTAGTCTCCTAAAATTATTTTTGTAGTAGTGGATGTCTCCAAGCTTCCATGTGGATGAGGAAGAGGATTCCAGAACCACCTTCATGTCTCTAGCAATGTAACACCCTAAAATTTGCCTCTTTTGAAAATAAGTATAAAATAATTTATTTCTGAATTTTGTGCTTATAAAATATAGGAAAATAATTTTTTTCAATTAATTAAAATTCATCATAAGGTTTAGCAACATGTTTGTGCATACATGCCCTTACATTTGATGTATTTGATTGCGTGGTTTTGATTAAAAAATTAAAATGGTTGAAATTGCTTTTGCAAATGAAATTAAAAATGGCTTTGAAGAAAAAGAAAAGAAAGAAAAAGAGAATTTGAAAATAAAAGTATTTTTTTAAGTTGTAAAATTTATTTTTGGGAACTTACCCAAAATTGTTCATTTTTATTTGACCTAAAAAATATATTTTAAACTGTGTTCAAATTTGATTTGGTTCATATTTGAATTGGATTTGAAAAGAAATTAAAAAGGAAAATGCTCTCTCTCTTTTAGCCAAAAGGCCCGGCCTCTTCCCTTCTCCTCAGAATTCTCCCTAGCCAGCCCAATTGCTCCCCTCCTCCTCCTCTGGCCCAAGCAGATCGAGGTCCAGCTCCTCCAGCTTCCTCCCGCGCCCCGCGTCTCTCTTCCTCTGCGCGGCCCGTTCCAGTCCCACGGCCCAGCTCCGTCCGTGTGGCCGCTTCCCACGTTGGCCCAGTCCCGCCGCGCGCCTCATTTTAGCTCCGCTCGGCCCAAGTCACGCCGCACGCCGCACGCCGCCTCCCTTCTCCCTCTTCCGCGCTCACCGACAGCCCGGGCCCACGGGTCAGGTCTTCCTCCTACCTCGTGACCCGCTCGGACTCTACTGACGCCGCCGTCCGAGTCCACGCTGTCCCCGTCCTCTATCGATGTCGTGTGCCCCAAGTTGCGCCAGCCTCTTAAATAGGGTGCCCCGCGCTGTGCCGCCTACCCCACGCCCAATCCCGCACTGCCCTCGCCCTGAGCCAGCTTAGCGCCGTTGCTCGAATCCCGCCGAAGGAGCTTGACGCCGCCGTGTCGTCTCCGTGCTTTCTCCGTTGTCGGAACCCTCTAGGTGAGCTCGCCTCAACCTCCTCTCTCCTCCCATGTCTTCCCTGTCAAAAACCATGAACCCTAAGGCCATTTTTGAGTTTTGCCGCCGAGCTCCCTTTGCCGGTCATGGCGCCGCTGCCGTCTGTGTCACCGCCAGTGGCCTCATCTCCCCCTCAGCCGTCCGATCTTAAATCAAGAGTCTAGGTTAGATCGTACCCCTTCTGATAAGGACATGAGCTCCATACATATGACTATGCTTGGAGATAGAGGCCAAGGAGATCAGCGAGGTTGTCCTAACTGAGAAGGGGGCCCGAAGCTCATCCGGTTCGAGTCACCGAGGTGGAGGCCCAAATCAAGTTCGAGCCCATCTCGGGTTCCAGGACTAGTCTATCATAAAACTAGTCACACAGGCGCGTACGGGCTCTGTTTTAGACGATCCGCATATGGATGGAAAACTAATTCGATAAGAAAGCCAATGCAAGTGGTCTCACATCAAAAGCCCTTTGGAATCAATATGAATCGTCGAAATAAGTCAGTGTCCAAAATCTGCCAGGGTGCTGCGACACCGTCTTTTGGTCCGTTGGACCGTGTATCATGTTTAGGCCCATTAGGGGGCGCGTCCATGGGGGTGACGCCCAAGACTCTATAATTAGTAGCCATCGCTCTCCTTAGGGTTTAGAGTTTTATTTAGTTCTTGATTTTCTTGTGAAACAGATGTCGTTTTGCTGCAACTGTGCCGCCAAGGTCGCTTGTTGGGAACCAAGGCCCTAGTTCTTGATCTTGTTCGCCTATGGCGATTAGTCCTTTTGAATAAAGACTTGAACTCCTTCTTGTTATCATAAGCCTCATATTTATTTGTAATTTCAGATTGCGTTCATCCCGTTCTTGCTTGTGTTCTCGATTCGCTTGCAGGAAAGCCTTCTCGGCGAGGTCAATCGCGTTCGCGTGGTTGATAACCAACGGAGCTGTGGTGTAACGGTTACGGGGTCCAAATTAGTCTCGGTTCAAAGCATAGATCATGAACGTCGAGTCTCTACCAATCGACGCTACCATACCTTTCGGAAGATCGGGCCTTGTCTACATCAAGTGGTATCAGAGCCCTTGTTGCCTATTAGGTATAACTTTGTGTTCCCCTTTAGATTGTTACTATTTTTGCATTACCTATAGTCCACAAAAAGCCAAAAAAATATATACGCTGCCACATATTCTATGTCCCATAGCCTTGTTGTGCCATGCAATTTCGTCTCTGTTTCGCGTTGTTGAGTTTGTGTCCTAGGGCAAATTCTGGTTGCTGGTTTTAGATCGTTTTTGAGTCCAGTTTGTGTCTTTCCCTTTGTTTTTTATCATAATCTGTGAACACCTTCAAGTCTTGCTATGTTTTCTTTGTATCCATCAAATTCTAGTCCACGCCATCTAATTTGTTACACTTATCTTCACTGTGTGCATTTATCCATAGCCGCCGCAACAACTTTTGCGCGTACTGTTCCCGTTTTGTCCTCTAATTCGGAGTTAGTTCTTAAAACTAATCTAGTTTTCGCATATGGACTCTGATTTCGATGTTACATATATCAAAATCGATTAGAAAAAAAATCAGATCTGTCAATTTTATTTTGGCTAAAAACTGGTCACAAGATCCTCTTTTCGTGGTCACAAGCTTTTTGTCAATTTTGAGCACGTCTTCTGAATTTTCCACAGGCCACGCCTTTCACTTGTTTAAGCTCATATTTTCTGTGGTTACTTGTTTTGTGCTCCTAAGTGAAGAAAAAATATCAAAAAAAGAAAAAGAAAAAGTCAAAGAATCCCAAAAATACAATGACAGCCCAAAAATAGAGAAAAAAGAGAGAGGCAAAAGTGGAATAATATCTAGAGGATCACATAGAGAGCGCCAATTGAGCTGTGTTTGCGTGTGCTGATTTCTGTCTTATTCCTAATCATATTCCTACTGTTCACATATCTTGATACATCTAGTACTTGGAACATGAATAGGCCAGCAATTAAGACAAGTATTCGGGATACTTATTCAGCTTTGCTATTCAGTTGTGAATATTGCTATTTCTCGCTACTATATTATGCCTGTCCAAGCTCCACTTTCTTCTAACCAAGTATATGTTTGCCTTGCAACTGTTACACTCAAGCTACAACGGTATTACAGTCACCGACCGATTGCATCGCCTGTTGCTTTGGTAAGAACACTTGTAAGACCGTGGTAAGATGCTTGAGAGTTGAGTGCCTTGTTTTTCCTTGTCCACAACCTAAGTAGTTGATAGGGATAATATTTTTTGTGTTGTCTTTTGCTGTTTTTTAACAATGACATGTTGTTTGTATCCACCGACTTATGATGGTATAGGTGCTAATGAGTACATAGAGTGGGAAATTACCATAGATAACATATTTGCTACTCGCTTTATGTGTCCAAGGAGGAAGGTAAAAAATACAGCTAGTGTTTTATGATATTCTGCTTTATCTTGGTGGGAGTCTTTAGATCTTTCTGATAAACCTCAAACTTGGAATGATATGAAACTCCTTATCCAAGAAACCTTTGTTAATCCACCTCTTGTTTTGACTTCATATGTTGAGGTGCACTATTTAAAGGAAGAGTCTATTGTTATTCCTCTTGCTATGACTAACCTTCTGCAGGATAATATACATAAGCGAGAGGATGACATGGAAGAAAATAAAGACCTCATAACCTCATATGCAAATTCAGAACCATCACTTCACAATGCACCTATTACTCCTTCTAAGAACACAGGTAACGCCCATGGTGCTACTCTCATGGAAGGCGAGAATTGTTTTAATGTACTAAATTTTTCCACAAACCATGCTATCATAGAGCAATTGTTAGTGGAACCCTCTCTTGATTTATCTTTGTCCCATGATAATTTGCTTGATGTTCCTTGTGATAAAGATGAATTGGTTGATGATGCTTCAGTTTTACATGTTTTGGAACCAATCACTTGTGCTGAAAATAAACATGTTATTCATATTGCTACTAAACTAATGAGCTCAAACTATTGTCTTATTTATATACTTTGGGTTACATTGAATTTGATGTTTTGTGTAACCTAGATTGTTTGGAGGAGAGCCTTTTTAAATATGCTGATTCGCCTTGGTTTTCTAAACACACATATCATGTTATTGGCAAATATAACAACAAAGGACAATATATGATACATCGAGTATACGTTCGTAGTAATATGAATTCTCTTTTTATTGTACAAGATTATGATCATTTAGAGGGCAGCCATAATAATACAAACATTTTCTCATGTTCCTCAAAGAAACAAGTTCACTTCCAAGAAAGGGACCATTGTTGGTTGCTACCTATGCCTGCTAGACCATTTATTCCTACATTGTCTTTGATTAGTTCTAATCTTTTATAGGATAGTGTTGACATACATCGTGTGCATTCGAATCATGGAGTCTACATGCTTGTTGAAATTTTTATGTGAGATGACACGCTAGAAACTTGGAAACATAGTCATGTTCCTTCTCACAATTATTTTAGTTTCCTTTGTCTTCGCAACCCCGTTCTCCTTTGTGTTGTGCAGGATTAGCTTCAAGCACAATCGATGCTGAGGACGGCTTTTCATCAAGAAAGGAAGGATGATAAGGACATGAGCTCCATACATATGACCATGCTTGGAGATAGAGGCTGAGGAGATCAGCGAGGTTGTCCTAACCGAGAAGGGGGCCCAAAGCTCATCCGGTTCGAGTCACCGAGGTGGAGGCCCAAATCAAGTTCGAGCCCATCTTTGGTTCTACGACCAGTCTGTCATAAAATTGGTCACATAGGCTCGTACGGGCTCTGTTTTCGATGATCTACATATGTATGGAAAGCTAATTCAATAAGGAAGCCAATGCAAGTGGTCTTACGTCAAAAGCCCTTTGGAATCAATAGGAATCGTCGAAACAAATCAGCATCTAGAATCTGCTAGGGTGCCGCGACATCGTCTTTTGGTCCGTTGGACCATGTATGGTGTCTGGGCCCATTAGGGGGCGCGTCCAGGGGGTGACGCCCAAGACTCTATAATTAGCAGTCATCACTTTCCTTAGAGTTTGGGTTTTTGTTTAGTTCTTGATTTCCTTGTGAAACAGACGTCGTTTTGCTGCAACTGTGCCACCAAGGTCGCTTGTTGTGAACCAGGGCCCAACTTCTTGATCTTGTTCGCCTGTGACGATTAGTCCTTTCGAATAAAGACTTGAACTCCTTCTTATTATCATAAGGCTCATATTTATTTGCAATTTTAGATTGCGTTCATCCCGTTCTTGCTTGTGATCTTGATTCGCTTGCAGGAAAGCCTTGTCGACGAGGTCAATCGCGTTCGCGTGGTTGATAACCAACGGAGCTATGGTGTAACGGTTGCGGGGTCCGAATCAGTCTTGGTTCGAACCCTAGATCATGAACGTCGAGTCTCCACCAATCGACGCTATCATACCTTTTGGAAGATCGGGCCTTGTCTACATCACATTCGCTGGCGTTTTTGCAAAAAGGCCATTACAACTAATTAAGTCTCAACCCGTCGTCCCAGTTTTTTTTAAAAGAGCCACTCTAGTTTTCTGTTTTCAAACCTACAGTCCACAACACTTTTTTAGAATCCGTTTTCTTGTTTGGAAAGCGTAGTTTCGTCGATTTGATCCAAAATACTTTTTCACTTATTTACAGATTTGCCACTAATTTTGTTTTAGCCATAACTTCTCCGTTTTAACTCCGATTTGACATGTTCAACTTGCGTTAGGTTCCTAATTTCATAATCTACATGTTCATACTACTGTTAAGTATGTTTTCAACTTTTAAAATTTGAGGTTAGATTTAATCTATTATTTTAATAAAGGACATCTTGTTTATTTCATATCTTCTGCGTTTTAGCTCCGTTTTGATCCATTCAAGATGCGTTAGATTCATAGCAACGAGATCTACGCGTTGGTAATAATGGTTACCATGTCACTATTCCTAGAATTTCATGGTTTAAACTCTAATTTGAATAATAATTATGCAACTGGATTTTATAAATAAAATATGATTTATTTTACTTTAGTTTTATAATTCAAACTTAATTCAATTTATATTGTCTATAAAATATCTTATATATATATGAATTTATATAGTTAAAATAAATGGAGCCAATAGTTTTCTTTTCCACATATAAAGCAAATCTTTCGGTAGTTGTATCTTTTCGACCGTATCTCCAATTAGAGTGATTTTTGCGTCTATGTGTTTGTAGCCAGGCGTAGATTTGTTTTATAAACTTTTCATCTTGATTTTATGTTTGGTGTAGTGTTCTAATTTAGATCTATTGTTTGCTTCATGTATGATTGTATGGATGCTTGTGTGGTGCTTTATGATTACGTTCAGTCGGTGAGATGTACGTATTGATTAAGAAGAAGAAGAAGAAGAAGAAGAAGAAGAAGAAGAAGAAGAAGAAGAAGAAGAAGAAGAACATTGAAGATTAAAGCTCGCCGAAGGATCAGTGTTTTAAGGCAAGTATAGCATAGGATCATCCTTGTTACCTATTCACCTTTAATCATTTAAGTCATACTGCATGTGTCTACCTTGACTGCCACTAAGGATTTCCTAGTACTTTGCTACCTTGTACCTTGATACCTATGGGATATTGCATTGGGTAGTATGATGCTAGTGCTCAACTAAAGCCATGATCTTGTTACTTGACTAATGGTATATGCAATAAACTTTAAAAGATGCTTTTAGCAACATGGAACAAGGAGGCTAGAGCATTGGGCTATTTTTATGGTGCTCTAGATTCCTCTCTCTAAGGACTTATCTATAAGTGATCATCTGAGACTTATAGTACAACTATGAAGGCTATATGGCTCTAGCTTTAGCTCAGTATGAGGACTTTTCTAGCTTATTAGAGGTTACCTTTATTGGTGTAAGAATGGCTTGCCAAATCAGGTATAGGACAGTCTCTACTCTTATGTGTATAGACGTGATGGAATTGTGCCATTCGACAGGGGGGTTCCTATATCTGTTTGCCAAGTGAATCTAATGGCCCTAACTTGTTAGACAAACCTTTGAAAGGCTTCATAGTGAACCCTGCCGACCTTCCTTGGTAGTGGGTCAAGAGGTTGGCCACCTTGAGCGAAAGGGTAAATCACGACTCACAATGAAAATGTACAACCTCTGTAGAGTGTGAAACTGGTATATCAGCCGTGCTCATGGTCACGAGCGGCCTTGGAACCCTTACGGAATAGATGATGAACACTAATGATACTGATGATAAAGATGCTCACTAATGATACTGATGATAAAGATGCTCACTAATGATTACCGTTTATGCTATTCATTATTCATGTTTACCTAATCATGTATTTATGGGCTTGTGATAAACTTGTTGCCACCCAATTGCTAAAACATGACTCATTAAAAGCTAATCGTAGTTAAACCAGTGTCAGCCTTTTGAGCCTCATGAACCCCATGTTATATTTGTTGAGTACGACATGTACTTATGCTTGCTTTACTTTTCAAACTATTGTCTTCTTTACATACTTTGGGTTACATTGAATTTGATGTTTTGTGTAACCTAGATTGTTTGGAGGAGAGCCTTTTTAAATATGCTGATTTGCCTTGGTTTTCTAAACACACATATCATGTTATTGGCAAATATAACAACAAAGGACAATATATAATACATCGAGTATACGTTCGTAGTAATATGAATTCTCTTTTTGTTGTATAAGATTATGATCATTTAGAGGGCAGCCATAATAATACAAATATTTTCTCATGTTCCTCAAAGAAACAAGTTCACTTCCAAGAAAGGGACCATTGTTGGTTGCTACCTATGTCTGCTAGACCATCTATTCCTGCATTGTCTTTGGTTAGTTCTAATCTTTTGTACGATAGTGTTGACATACATCGTGTGCATTTGAATCATGGAGTCTACATGCTTGTTGAAATTTTTATGCGAGATGACACGCTAGAAACTTGGAAACATAGTCACGTTCCTTCTCACAATTATTTCAGTTTCCTTTGTCTTCACAACCCCGTTCTCCTTTGTGTTGTGCAGGATCAGTTTCAAGCACAATCGATGCTGAGGACGGCTTTTCATCTTGCTAAGAGAAAGTGTTATCATTGCCAATAGAAAGGACATTATGTTAAAACTTGCCCACAGAAGAATCAACAATTATACCATGAAAATAGCTAGAGTCAGATCACTACTGGACTAGCACCAGCAAGTGATAAGTGACACGCAACACGAAGGAAGCCCATGATGAAATTGATGAAGTGGATGATGTGTCGCTCTCACTCCCATGCAAGTTATGCTACCCTAGATGCTCATGTAATGGCACCATGTTTAAGGAATAGGAGTTTGTGCCCTTTATGTAATAAAAACGATAGTATAGCAAGTTGAGTCAATGATTGAATTGTGCATCTTTACTGTTTTGTTGAATTGTCATTATGCTTATGATTGTTTTGCATCTTTGTAATGATTGCAATGATCTTGTTGGATGTTCCCACAATTTCATTTAGTTTATAGGCCTAAGGTATAAGGATTAATGCAGTAAATAGATGAGTTTCGCTTATCTCTTGTTTTCCGTATTCTGTCTTTTGGGTGCAAACTGTCTTTATTGGCTTATATCTCTGTTTTTGGGCTATCAAAAATCATGAGAAAATTTTGGACAATAGTAGACTTCAATATCTTTCTCTGAGCGTAAGAATCAGCTTGATAGCTATTTTGGTTATGGAGATATGAAAATCACAAGACGATGCATTTGTGTTGTTTGGAACCTGGAATAGTTTCTCTTATGCACTGTTTTAGACCAAGTCAGCTGCAGAATTTGGAGAAGTGTTCTATAAGGAAGTTGTGGAGAATTTTATAAGCTTTCCAACGGTATAAGCTACAACTCTATTGGATTAACAGAATGAGAGTTACAGCCATTCTACTGCGCTGCTGTTTTTCTGCTCGTGAGGAATTTCGTATTTCTTGTTCTTTTCCCTACACGAGAGTATCAATAGGATGACAGGATGTCTTGATATTAGTTAGCTCATCTGGAAGGAGATGCAAGCTATACTTTGGTGTCCCCTAGTTTATCTTTTCTTAAGGGGGTAGCCAAGTTGAAGAATTTGCAAGATGAAGTGTCCCACGTTCTAGTTTGCGCAGCAGAAGCGTGCTGGTACCCAAAGATGTGAGAGAAACTCAGAGTTTTAATGAGGTTTGGTTAAAGGTTTAACGAAGGTTTATCTAAGATCATCAAGATTTTGGTAGAGCTACCGGAGAAGTTTTCAAGTTAGTTTGTATCAAGAGACCTCAGCTAAGTGTTGAAGGAGTCTAAGAAAAGGTTGAAGGAAAACCTATGTATTAGCTTTGCCAGATCCGGACGAGAGCTTCATATCTACAATGATGCACCTTGTCAAGGTGTGGGATGTGTCCTTATGCAAGAAGAAAAATGTAGTACCTTGTTCATTAAGTCAACTAAGGAAGCGTGAGTTGAACTACCTAACATGCATCTGGAGTTATCCATTATGCAGCATGGAAATAATACCTTCTTGGAAGTAAGAGTGACATCTAGGAGGATCACAAGAATCTACAGGACATCTTCACCAAGTTGGTCTTGAGCTTGTGATATCCTCGTTGGAATGAAATTGGTTATGACTTGGAAAAGTGCTATCACTTTGAGGAGCAAAGTCATGGCCGATGCCCTTAGCAATGGAGAGTTGTGCTAAGAATGTTCGGGTGACACCAAGGACTAAGAATTTTATTCCAAGTTTGAGCAACTTAACCGGAATCATTAATGTTTTGAAGATGGGTGGAAGAATTTCCTTCTAACCAATAAAGTAAGGAATTTTCGTTGGAAGGTGGATATTTTAAGAAAAAGAATTGGTATTGTGGACTCAAAAGGAAAGGTGGCCTAGTGATTGGAGTTACGTGAGTATCGTTTGGAGTATCTATCAGAACCTTAGAATCAGTTTAGCAAGATACTTGGAGTAAGGTCAACAGGTATGCAAAGTAAAGTGGGATCATTATCAAGACGATGGAACTACACGAGGAAGTAAAGAAGAATTCAAAGATAGAGTATCCCTTTCTCCTAGTCGATGCTTTCTGAATCTCGGGGACGAGATTCATCTTAAGGGGTTAGAATTGTAACAACCTAAAATTTGTCTCTTTTGAAAATAGGTATAAAATGATTTATTTCTGAATTTTATGCTCATAAAATATAGGAAAATAATTTTTTTCACTTAATTAAAATTCATCATAAGGTTTAGCAACATGTTTGTGCATACATGCCCTTGTATTTGATGTATTTGATTGAGTGGTTTTGATTAAAAATTTAAAATGGTTGAAATTGCTTTTGCAAATGAAATTAAAATGGCTTTGAAGAAAAAGAAAAGAAAGAAATAGAGAATTTGAAAATAAAAGTATTTTTTTAAGTTGTAAAATTTATTTTTGGGAACTTACCCAAAATTGTTCATTTTTATTTGAACTAAAAAATGTATTTTAAACTGTGTTCAAATTTGATTTGGTTCATATTTGAATTGGATTTGAAAAGAAATTAAAAAGGAAAATGCTTTCTCTCTCTTTTGGCCAAAAGGCCCGGCCTCTTCCCTTCCCCTCAGGATTCTCCCGAGCCAGCCCAACTGCTCCCCTCCTCCTCTTCTGGCCGAAGTAGACCAAGGTCTAGCTCCTCCAGCTTCCTCCCACGCCCCGCGTGGCCGCTTCCCGCATTGGCCCAGTCCCGCCGCGCGCCTCGTTTGAGCTCCACTCAGCCCAAGTCGCGCCGCACGTAGCCTCCCTTCTCCCCCTTCCACGCTCATCAACAACCTAGGCCCACGGGTCAGGTCTTCCTCCTACCTCGTGACCCGCTCGGACTCTACCGATGCCGCCGTCCGAGTCTGCGCTATCCCTGTCCTCCGCCGATGCCGTGCGCCCCAAGCTGCGCCAGCCTCTTAAATAGGGAGCCCCGCGTCGTGCCGCCTACCCCGCGCCCAATCTTGCACTGCCCTCACCCCAAGCCAGCTTAGCGCCATCGCTCGGATCCCGCTGAAGGAGCTTGACGACGCCGAGTCATCTCGATGCTTTCTCTGCCGTCGGGAACCCTCTAGGTGAGCTCGCCTCAACCTCCTCTCTCCTCCCGTGTCTTCCCCATCGAAAAATGTGAACCCTAAGGCTGTTTTTGAGTTTCACCGCCGAGCTCCCTTTGCCAGCCATGGCACCGCCACCGTCTATGTCACCACCGGAGACCTCATCTCCCCCTCAGCTGTCCGATCTTAAATCAAGAGTCCAGATTAGATCGTACCCCTGCGCTGGCATTTTTGTAAAAAGGCCATTACAACTAATTGAGTCTCAACCTGTCGACCCTGGTTTTTTTAAAAGAGCCCCTCTAGTTTTGCGTTTTCAAACCCGCGGTCCATAGCACTTTTTCATAATCCGTTTCCTTCTTTGAAAAGCGTAGTTTCGTCGGTTTAGATCCAAAATATTTTTTCACTTATTTATAGATTTGCCACTGATTTTATTTTAGCCATAACTTCACCGTTTTAACTTCGATTTGACCCGTTCAACTTGCGTTAGGTTCATAATTTCATAATCTACATGTTCATACTACTATTAAGTATGTTTTCAACTTTGAAAATTGGAGGTTAGATTTAATCTATTATTTTAATAAAGAAAATCTTGTTTATTTCATATCTTCTGCGTTTTAGCTCCGTTTTGATCCATTCAAGATGCGTTAGATTCATAGCAACGAGATCTACGTGTTGGTAATAGTGGTTACCATGTCACTATTCCTAGAATTTCATGGTTTAAACTCTAATTTGAATAATAATTATGCAATTGGATTTTATAAATAAAATATGATTTATTTTACTTTAGTTTTATAATTCAAACTTAATTCAATTTATATTGTCTATAAAATATCTTATATATATATATATATATGAATTTATATAGTTAAAATAAATGGAGCCAATAGTTTTCTTTTCCACGTATAAAGCAAATCTTTCGGTAGTTGTATCTTTTCGACCGTAGCTCCGATTAGAGTGATTTTGGCGTCTGTGTGTTTGTAGCAAGGCGTAGATTCGTTTTACAAACTTTTCATCTTGATTTTATGTTTGGTGTACTGTTCTAATTTAGATCTATTGTTTGCTTCGTGTGTGATTGTATGGATGCTTGTGTGGTGCTTTATGATTACATTTAGTCGGTGAGATGTACGTATTGATTAGGAAGAAGAAGAAGAAGAACGTTGAAGATTAAAGCTCGCCGAATGATCGGTGTTTTAAGGAAAGTATAGCATGGGATCATCTTTGTTACCTATTCACCTTTAATCATTTAAGTCATACTGCATGTGTCTACCTTGACTGCCACTAAGGATTTCCTAGTACTTTGCTACCTTGTACCTTGATACCTATGGGATATTGCATTGGGTAGTATGATGCTAGTGCTCAACTAAAGTCATGATCTTGTAACTTGACTAATGGTATATGCAATAAACTTTAAAAGATGCTTTTAGCAACATGGAACAAGGGGGCTAGAGCGTTGGGCTATTTTTATGGTGCTCTAGATTCCTCTCTCTAAGGACTTATCTGTAAGTGATCATCCGAGACTTACAGTACAACTATGAAGGCTATATGGCTTTGGCTTTAGCTCAGTATGAGGACTTTTCTAGCTTGTTAGAGGTTACCTTTATTGGTGTAAGAATGGCTTACCAAATCAGGTATAGGACAGTCTCTACTCTTATATGTATAGACGTGATGGAATTGTGCCATTCGACAGGGGGGTTCCTATATCTGTTTGCCAAGTGAATCTAATGGCCCTAACTTGTTAGACGAACCTTTGAAAGGCTTCATAGTGAACCCTGCCGACCTTCCTTGGTAGTGGGTCAAGAGGTTGGCCACTTTGAGCGAAAGGGTAAATCATGACTCACAATGAAAGTGTACAACCTCTGTAGAGTGTGAAACTGGTATATCAGCCGTGCTCATGGTCACGAGCGGCCTTGGAACCCTTATGGAATAGATGATGAACACTAATGATACTGATGATAAAGATGCTCACTAATGATTACCGTTTATGCTATTCATTATTCATGTTTACCTAATTATGTGTGTTATGGGCTTGTGATAAACTTGTTGCCACCCAATTGCTAAAACATGACTCATTAAAAGCTAATCGCAGTTAAACCAGTGTCAGCCTTTTGAGCCTCATAAACCCCATGTTATATTTGTTGAGTACGACATGTACTTATGCTTGCTTTACTTTTCAAACTATTGTCTTCTTTACATACTTTGGGTTACATTGAATTTGATGTTTTGTGTAACCTAGATTGTTTGGAGGAGAGCCTTTTTAAATATGCTAATTTGCCTTGGTTTTCTAAACACACATATCATGTTATTGGCAAATATAATAACAAAGGACAATATATGATACATCGAGTATACGTTTGTAGTAATATGAATTCTCTTTTTATTGTACAAGATTATGATCGTTTAGAGGGCAGCCATAATAATACAAACATTTTCTCATGTTCCTCAAAGAAACAAGTTCACTTCCAAGAAAGAGACCATTGTTGGTTGCTACCTATGTCTGCTAGACCATCTATTCCTGCATTGTCTTTGGTTAGTTCTAATCTTTTATAGGATAGTGTTGACATACATCGTGTGCATTCGAATCATGGAGTCTACATGCTTGTTGAAATTTTTATGCGAGATGACATGCTAGAAACTTGGAAACATAGTCACGTTCCTTCTCACAATTATTTTAGTTTCCTTTGTCTTCGCAACCCCGTTCTCTTTTGTGTTGTGCAGGATCAGTTTCAAGCACAATCGATGCCGATGATGGCTTTTCATCAAGAAAGGAAGGATGATAAGGATATGAGCTCCATACATATGACCATGCTTGGAGATAGAGGCTGAGGAGATCAGTGAGGTTGTCCTAACCGAGAAGGGGGCCCACAGCTCATCCGGTTCGAGTCACCGAGGTGGAGGCCCAAATCAGGTTCGAGCCCATCTTTGATTCTACGACCAGTCTGTCATAAAACTGGTCACACGGGCTCGTATGGGCTCTGTTTTCGACGATCCACATATGTATGAAAAGCTAATTCAATAAGGAAGCTAATGCAAGTAGTCTCACATCAAAATCCCTTTGGAATCAATAGGAATCGTCGAAACAAATCAGCATCCAGAATCTGCCAGGGTGCCATGACACCGTCTTTTGGTCTGTTGGACCGTGTATGGTGTCTGGGCCCATTAGGGGGCACGCCAGGGGGTGATGCCCAGGACTCTATAATTAGCAGTTGTCACTTTCCTTAGAGTTTGGGTTTTTGTTTAGTTCTTGATTTTCTTGTGAAACAAACGTCGTTTTGCTGCAACTGTGCCACCAAGGTCGCTTGTTGTGAACCAGGGCCCAACTTCTTGATCTTGTTCGCCTGTGGCGATTAGTCCTTTCGAATAAAGACTTGAACTCCTTGTTATCATAAGGCTCATATTTATTTGCAATTTCAGATTGTGTTCATCCTGTTCTTGCTTGTGTTCTCGATTCGCTTGCAGGAAAGCCTTCTCGGTGAGGTCAATCGCGTTCGCGTGGTTGATAACCAACGGAGCTGTGGTGTAACGGTTGCGGGGTCTGAATCAGTCTTGGTTCGAATCCTGGATCGTGAACGTCGAGTCTCCACTAATCGACGCTATCATACCTTTCGAAAGATTGGGCCTTGTCTACATCACCTTTGCTGGCATTTTTGCAAAAAGGCCATTACAACTAATTGAGTCTCAACCCGCCGTCCCAGTTTTTTTTTAAAAGAGCCCCTCTAGTTTTCTGTTTTCAAACCTGCAGTCCATAACACTTTTTTAGAATCCATTTTCTTCTTTGCAAAGCGTAGTTTCATCGATTTAGATCCAAAATACTTTTTCACTTATTTACAGATTTGCCACTGATTTTGTTTTAGCCATAACTTCTCCATTTTAACTCTGATTTGACATGTTCAACTTGTGTTAGGTTCCTAATTTCATAATCTACATGTTCATACTACTATTAAGTATGTTTTCAACTTTTAAAATTTGAGTTTAGATTTAATCTATTATTTTAATAAAGGAAATCTTGTTTATTTCATATCTTCTGCGTTTTAGCTCCGTTTTGATCCATTCAAGATGCGTTAGATTCATAGCAACGAGATCTACGCATTGGTAATAGTGGTTACCATGTCACTATTCCTAGAATTTCATGGTTTAAACTCTAATTTGAATAATAATTATGCAATTGGATTTTATAAATAAAATATGATTTATTTTACTTTAGTTTTATAATTCAAACTTAATTCAATTTATATTGTCTATAAAATATCTTATATATATATGAATTTATATAGTTAAAATAAATGGAGCCAATAGTTTTCTTTTCCACGTATAAAGCAAATCTTTCGGTAGTTGTATCTTTTCGACCGTAGCTCCGATTAGAGTGATTTTCGTGTGTGTGTATTTGTAGCAAGGTGTAGATTCATTTTACAAACTTTTCATCTTGATCTTATGTTTGGTGTACTGTTCTAATTTAGATCTATTGTTTGCTTCGTGTATGATTGTATGGATACTTGTGTGATGCTTTATGATTACATCTAGTCGGTGAGATGTTCGTGGTGATTAAGAAGAAGAAGAAGAACATTGAAGATTAAAGCTTGCCGAAGGATCGGTGTTATAAGGCAAGTATAGCATGGGATCATCCTTGTTACCTATTCACCTTTAATCATTTTAGTCATACTGCATGTGTCTACCTTGACTACCATTAAGGATTTCCCAGTACTTTGTTACCTTGTACCTTGATACCTATGGGGTATTGCATTGGTGAAAGCTCTAGTTTGGTTTTGGTTAACTGATAAAACCCTAAGTGCTAACCTAGTTTATCAAAGTGATTATGAGATAGGTAGCACTACTCCAAGTGATGAAGCAATGGCGAAGATCATGACGATGGTGATGGCATGGTGATGATCAAATGCTTGAACTTGAAAAGAAGAAAGAGAAAAACAAAAGGCTCAAGGCAAAGGTATAAATTGTAGGAGCCATTTTATTTCGGTGATCAAGACACTTAGCGAGTGTGATCACATTTAGGTTAGATAGCCATACTATTAAGAGAGGTGAAACTCTTATTGAAATGCGGTTATCAAAGTGCCACTAGATGCTCTAACTCATTGCATATGCATTTAGGATCTAGTGGAGTGCTAACACCCTTGAAAATGCTTGTGAAAAAATGCTAACACATGTGCACAAGGTGATACACTTGGTGGTTGGCACATTTAAGCAAGGGTTGGTGCTCTTTACAGAAAAGATGAAGGTCACTGAAAGTGACCGAACGCTGGTCTCGGTTGGACCAGTGTGTCCAGTCAGTGGCAGCAGAGGGCGCGTGTTTCGGTCTTCTATCGGACGCTGGCGCTAAAAGTGATCGGACACTGGTAGGGTGTGTCCGATCAGTACTGACATATGCTGACGTGGGGCGCACAAAGGAGACGTTGAGTGATCGGACGCTGGGTGAGTCTGGTCGAGCATGACCGGACGTGTCCGGTCATAAAATTTCACATTTGGAACCTTACTAGAAACGACCGGGCGCTAGGGTCCTACGTCCGATCACTTTCTAACTGAAGCGTCCGGTCATCACTTGACCGTTGAGATCGGGCGATCGACGTTTGAAGCTGATGACACATGGCAAGCATCGGGCGACCGGACGCTGGGGTCCTGTGTCTGGTCAAAACGACCGGCGCGTCCGATCAACCCGGGTTGTGCCCAGTGAAGGGGTACAACGGCTCTATTTCGTGGGGGCTTCTATTTAAGCCCCATGGCCAGCTCAAGCTCACTCTCTTGGCCATTTGCATTGATATAGCAACCTTGTGAGCTTAGCCAAAGCCCTCCCACTCTTCTCCATCATTGATCCATCATCATTGTGAGATTGAGAGAGAATCCAAGTGCATTGCTTGAGTGATTACATCTAGTGGCACTTGGTATTTGTGTTTCGCTATGGGATTCACTTGTTTCTCTTGGTGGTTGCCGCCACCTAGACGGCTTTGAGCAGCGAGGATCGTTGAGCGGAGGTTGGTGATTGTCTCCGGCTCCGATCGTGGTGATTGTGAGGGGTCTTGTGCCTTCCCCGACGGAGCGCCGAAAGGTAACTCTAGTGGATTGCTCTTGTCATTGAGTTACCTCACTTGTGGGTAGGTTCTTACGGTGTTCAATTGTGTGGACGAGGTTCGTGCAACACCTCTTAGCCGCCGAACCACCAAGTGTTGGTCGACACAACGGGGACTAGCGTGCCGGCAAGCACGTGAACCTCGGGAGAAAAATTGGTTGTCTCTTGCCCTTTGGTATTCTCCCGGTGATTGATTTGGTTTTCATATTGTGATTGGTTCACTCCTCTACAAGGCGGTATAATCACCCTACTCACTCATTTATATTCTTGCAAACTAGTTATAGCAAGCTCTTTAGTGTAGCTAAAATTGAGAGCTTGCTTTATAGTTTAAGTTCATCTAGTGGAGCTCTTTAGTGTAGCAAGTGTGAGAGCTCTTAGTGAGTAGTGACATAGCAAATTATGTGTTTAGTGATCATAGCAACTAGAATTATTGGATAGATGGCTTGCAACCCTTGTAGAGCTAGAGCAAGTTTGCATTTCGCTATTTGTTATACTAATCAAATTGCTCTAGTTGGTTTGTAAATTTTTAAATAGGCTATTCATCCCCCTCTAGCCATATTAGGACCTTTCAATTGGGTAGTATGATGCTAGTGCTCAACTAAAGTCATGAGCTTGTAACTTGACTAATGGTATATGCAATAAACATTAAAAGATGTTTTTTAGCAACATGGAACAAGGGGGCTAGAGCATTGGGCTATTTTTATGGTACTCTAGATTCCTCTCCCTAAGAACTTATTTGTAAGTGATCATCCGGGACTTACAGTACAACTGTGAGGGCTATATGGCTCTGGCTTTAGCTCAGTATGAGGACCTTTTCTAGCTTGTTAGAGGTTACCTTTATTGACGTAAGAATGGCTTGCCGAATCGGGTATAGGACAGCCTCTACTCTTATGTGTATAGCCGTGATGGAATTATGCCATTCGATAGGGGGTTCCTATATCTGTTTGCCGAGTGAATCTAATGGTCCTAACTTGTTAGACAAACCTTTGAAAGGCTTCATAGTGAACCCTGCCGACCTTCCTTGGTTGTGGGTCAAGAGATTGGCCGCCTCGGGCGAAAGGGTAAATCACGACTCACAGTAAAAGTGTACAACCTCTACAGAGTGTAAAACTGGTATATCAGCCGTGCTCACGGTCACGAGCGGCCTTGGAACCCTTACGGAATAGATGATGAACACTAATGATACTGATGATAAAGATGCTCACTAATGATTATCGTTTATGCTATTTATTATTCATGTTTACCTGATCATGTGTTTATGGACTTGTGATAAACTTGTTGTCACCCAATTGCTAAAAGTTGACTCATTAAAAGCTAATCGCAGTTAAACCAGTGTCAGCCTTTTGAGCCTCATGAACCTCATGTTATATTTGTTGAGTACGACATGTACTTACGCTTGCTTTACTTTTCAATTATTTAAAAAAATCCCGGATGGATACTAGATGGCTAGAGTTTGGAGGAATTATGCAATCAACCAGTCAGTTATCCCTATAGAATTAGAGTATTTACCCGAAGATCGGAGTTGTCTTTTCGCTGTTTGCTATGTAAGGTTATATTCTTTATACTAAGTACGTTATATACTGAGGATTGTCTTTCGATATTACCCTTATTTGTAGCTATATATGAGATTTGACTTTCTGGGCTCACAAATGGTGTGTATCTGATTTTGTTCTTAAAATCGGATGCTACAAAGTGGTATCAGAGCAATGCTGACTGTAGGATGCAAGCCTAGATAGAACCGGAAGTTTAAGCATGCTTCTATCTTAGCTTAGTTCTTGCTTTCACTGAACAACACTGTTTCGACTGATTTGTTGTGGGCCTATGTTAGAACCTTTCACTGAACACCAACTAAAGATAGAAGATGTACAGAGAACCAGTTGGCAGTCTGATAAGGAGGAAAAGGAAAGCCGATCGAGATGATTTAATTTGGCAACTTTTGAGGCATTGCAACAATTACTATGTTGTAATGTTAGTACAACTGGTTTACTTAATGGAATTTCAGTTATCCCAATCTTTGTAAAGAAGATGTTAAAGATAGAATTTGGAAAACAAGATATTTGAAAGAACCAAAATATCGTGTTTTCCAAATTTAGCAATTTGTCCGTGCTTGTAGAATTTGCCTGAATACAAGGTCCAATTATATGTTCATATGTTGGATGTGCACATTATTGAAAACTGACAACCAATTACTTTGTAACATTATTTCATCTTTCAGTTTATTCATTCGTAGTTCCCTGTTATCACCCTGGAAACTGAATTACAAATGAGTCACAACCACACAAGCCAACTAGTAAATTACGGAGTCACTAAGAAATATCCATCGAGGGAAACCCCATTGGATCGGAGGTTGCGGTTGTCTATCGCATCTAGACAGCTCTGCTTGTTATGGTCCATACATAGGACACCACACAAGACAACTGTTTCTCCCTGGGGCAATGCTTTGGTACACCCATTAGCGAGAAGGAGGTAATATCTCAAATAAATCTAAGGCCCTGTTCGGCTTACCCCATATTCGATTTGTTCGGCTTCTTTTTTCAGCCGGAACAGTGTTCTTCTCTCACAACAATTCAACAAGAACAGTATTTTTCAGCCAATTTCAGCCAAAATTCTGCCAGCCGAACGGGGCCTAAGTCATTGATTTTTTATTTATAGATAAAATAATTAAATAAATAATCTCTGGAAAAGATAAAAAATACCAGCCGATTCCTAATAACCAGAGAGAGAGAAGCGCAAGTGATCTCCTTTCTTTCTTCGTGTGTGAGGGGCAGGGATGCGCGATCCCGGCGGCGCATGGCCGGCATGGAAACCAATTTCTCCAATCACGTGACAAAACAGAAACACGGACGTACATGCTAACATGTTGTGCACGACACGACAACATAATCTTGTACAAAATCACATTACGTACATATCAAGTGTGTGTCATGTGCACATTTACACGATAATCAGAATATATCAAGTCTAAAGTTGCAAAATAAAAAAAAAAGATTTATCATATCTGCTATATCACACATGCATCAATCAAATCTAGAAAGTTTTTTACCTTAAACTTTCTTTCTTTATCCTATTTTACAAAATAAGAAATTAAATAAATATGTATTTCACATATTACCTCCTCTGAGGTAATAAGCGATCGTAATCGTCCTAATGATAAAAATGCGGCTCACGGTCATTTGGGTATACCACAACAAACCTCTTCTCTCTGGCTAGCTCTTCTCATCCACTGTGATCCATCACGCCACACTTGCCAACATTGCAGAAACATCTAGCAAGACATATACCAGTGGAAAATCATCAAACAATAAGCCTGCATGGTATGCTATTTCCTAGTGACTCCCATACCTATACGTAAGACAAGTTTTCTTTGTCTATTCTCCCCTCCTGCTACACAAACTTTTCTCTGTCACCGCCGTTGTGCGTTGCTCCATGCATGGCTGGCTAACATAAAGGAAGCTAGCGGGAATGTTATCTGAAGTTTAGTAGGTGGCAAGATGATGTGAGTGCAATAATACTATACTAGTACACTGCATTTAGTTATGTTCATACATGCTACCTACTTCTAAAATGGGTGTTTCTATGGTACACCAAAATAGCCGTGCACCGTCCATTTAGCTTCATATATATAGATGGATATGGTGACTTATTATACCTCCTAAGAGGTAATAGAATAAATATTGAAATAAATATTTTCCTTTGAGATCCATATAATGCATTCGTGTAGCATGGTCAAGTGGCAACAAGACCATGCTCGTACAAACCGTGATACTGCTCTTGCCTCTTTTAACTATTGTGTTCGTAATGTACATCGTGAGCTTGCGTCCATATACGTAAACTTGTCTCAGCATATGCGTATAATTATGTGATAACTGGAGTACATAAGTACCTCACAAGAGTGACTTTTTCCTTCATAATGACCAAGACCAGACAAGAGTTATGAACTTATGATCATCCGGCCACAAATAATAAAGGTTGAAATGATGCAAGCCTCTTTGCATTGCCATGACACATGAAGGTCCTGTGTCCTGTACAAGAACCCACGTTCTAGTGAAATTTGACATGGCTCATATAGCGTAACATGTTCTTAATGTATTAGCATTCCACGTGCCCACGTCTCTAACGTCTTAGACCGACATGGATGCAGCTTGTTTGGAAACGTATGGTCGTCCTGTGACTTTAATTAGGAGTGCATACTCTAATATCAACCCGCAGCAACCAGTGAATAGGCTTTTCTTAACTTTGCAATTATTTTTCTTTTTATAAGAACAAGGGCCTAGATGTGTTAGCCTTCTTTCCTTCTAGGAGGTAAGAGGTGTACCATAGCAGAGCTCTCTAAAATATATTTCTCCTAGCAAAATACTTGCAACACTTTGAGAGCAAATATGCATGATACCATATTCCACCACAACAATGGCAAACCAGAATAACCAGATTCTGATTCTTTTGTTCCAAGTCCTGGTGTTCGTCATAGATACAATTGATCTTGAAGAAAACTGCAAGACACTAATGAGACATGCAAGTATGATAGATAGAGGTTTCAAAACCATGGAGCAAAAATGGCACTTAAGTTGTCACTCATCAGTTCTTCACAATCATTAAATGTCCAAGATACTAATGCCGAGTAATGATCCTTGCGGCTACGCACATGCATGTGTGAGCTTAAGGGCAGTCTCAATGGAAGAAGCTGATGTGGTTTCCATAGCACAAGAAATCATCTATAGAAACTACCTTCCGCAGTGGAGGTGTCTTTGTGTAATAATTATTTTCTCTTTCTCTCTCCCAACTCTATCTTCTTCCTCCAATGGGAGTGTGGCACGAGCCCCCTGGAAACTGGTGGTTTCTCCCCAATAACGATTTCATGGTTTCTTGGTGTATTGGGTCAAGAGAAGACCTGATTTCTTCATGAGGAAACCATTTCTAGGATTTTTGCTCTCTTTCTTCATTAATTACGTTGCCATGTCAGCATTTTGCCTACATGGCAAGTCATTTAATGAGGATAGAAACCATCATCAATACACCATTGGGACTGCCCTAAGAGAACTAGAGATGAAACATATGTAGGGATGAAAACGGATCGGATACGGACGGATATCACCGATATTACATTTGTTTTCATATTTCTGTCAGGATTCGGATTCGAATACGGATAGTGTCAACTATGTCGGATATGATACGATTGGATATCGACATCATAAATATGCGATTTGAGTATTCGGATACGGATATGGTATCGGATGTTGGATATCCGGACTCGGATACGGACAGATCTCAACCCCTCTAAACGGATTCGGTTTCGAATACGATCGGAAAATATCTGTACCGTTTTCATCCCTAAACATATGCAAAACACTAGACTGGTCAGGCCACAATTATTCTTTTGATGTCTGTACACTACTGGAAAACTGGACTTTGCCGAGTGCCTGAGACTTTGCCAAGTGCTTTTTATCGGGGCACTCGGCAAAGCAATATTTTGCCGAGTGCCGCACTCGACAAAATAAAGCACTCGGCAAAGGTGGATTTGCCGAGTGCTGGGCACTCGGTAAAGCCTGGCTCTCGGCAAAACTGGGCTTTGCCGAGTGCCGCGGCACTCGGCAAAGATCCCACTCGGTAAAAGGTGGCCGGCCCGTGACGGCGGCCACCTGGCGTTAGATTTTGCCAAGTGCCTAACGGCCGGCACTCGGCAAATTTAAAAAAAAAACTTATTTTGCCGAGTGCCTGCCCCAGGCACTCGGTAGTTTTTTTATTTTTAAAAACTTATTTTGCCGAGTGTCAGTCCCAGGCACTCGACAAATTTTTTTTTAAAAAACATATTTTGCCGAGTGCCCCCTGGGCCGGCACTCGGCAAAGTGAGTGCCCCGCATAGCACTCGATAATTTTTTTTTTATTTTGGGCCCAAATTTTTTTCTAGGGCCTTGTGACAGTATTTCAAACTCTATTTTAAAATTTGGGGCAATTTTGACTTTTTTTATATATTTCATTAGTTTATTTCGTTTCATCGAATTTTTCGGGATATTTCAAATTTGAACTGCAGGTACATGGAATAATGGACTTTGGTCATCCAAAAATTGATACTCATGATATTTAGGGTATGTTTAGGCCGTATACAGGAACTCACATGAAATCTCGAGCATCTCGTTGATGTAACATGTCGAGGTACTTGCCGGAAATGTGATTTTAAATTATATAAAATGCAAACGAAGTCCGAAAATCATGAAACTTGTCGAGGCGTCGTGTTATCGCATGTGGAGGCTCCTTAGTGGTCAGAGGTGGATCGATGGTGTTTGACGCCGGAACCATAGCCACCAAAAGCTGGTCTAGAGGCTTGTCAACCGTGGGATCTTCCTCTTCGATGGAAGGCGTGAGCAGGTCTTGAACAAATACGCCATGTGGGACTTTAGCTTGGGATGATCCTAACTTTGACAGCGCATCTGCTGCTTGATTTTTGTCCCGGACCACATGTGTGTACTCAATGCCATAGAACTTACCTTCTAGCTTTCTGATCGATTTGCAGTATGCATCCATCTTTTTGCTAGTCGTATCCCAGTTCTTGTTGAGTTGTTTGATGACCAGAGCCAAGTCTCCATAGACATAGAGACGTTTGACACCGAGCTCGACCGCAATGCGTAGACCATGCAGGCATGCTTCGTACTCGGCGGCATTATTAGACGCCGGGAAATAAATCCCAAGGACGTATCGAAGCTGCTCCTTGGATGGTGACACGAAAAGGACTTCTGCTCATGCACTGTCAATGTTGAGAGAGTCGTCAAAGTACATCTTCCAATACTCATCGGGCCCCTGAGAGGCAGGTGTGCTTAAGTCTGTCCACTCGACAATGAAATCGACAAGTGCCTAAGACTTGATTGTAGTACGGCTTGCAAATTCCAAGGAGAAAGGGCATAGCTCCATTGCCTATTTGATGATGCGCCCGTTCGCATCCTTGTTGCGAATGATGTCTCCCAGAGGGTACTCGGTCATGACCACCACACGATATCCGTCGAAGTAATGTTTCAACTTTCAGGATGTTATCAATATGGCGTAGATCAGTTTCTAGATCTGTGGGTACCTGGTCTTGGATTCATTGAGTACCTCACTAATGAAATAGATTGGTCGCTGTACCTTGTAGACGTGGCTGGGCTCATCACGCTCGACCACCATGGCAGTGGAGACCACTCGATTAGTTATCGCAATGTAAAGTAGGAGAGTTTCATCTTCTCTAGGAGCAGTGAGGATTGGAGGTGATGTAAGGTATTGTTTCAGCTGTGTGAAGGCAGCGTCTGCTTCCTCCAACCACTCAAACTTCTTGGATGCCTTGAGTAGCTTAAAAACGGTAGTCCTTTTTCGCCTAATCTTGATATGAAACGACTGAGGGCAGCCATGCATCCGGTAAGCTTCTAAACATCCTTCACCTTTTTGGGCGGCTTCATGTCCAAGATAGCTTTGACTTTCTTCGGGTTAGGGCGTATGTCATCGTGACTGACGATGTTGCCAAGTAGTATACCAGAAGGAACACCAAAGATGCACTTCTTTGGGTTTAATTTCCATTGGAATGTATTAAGGGCTACAAAGGTACGTTCCTGGTTGTCAACAAGGGTATACGCTTCCTTGGTTTTGACAACTACGTCATCAACATAAGCGTCGACAAGGTCGTCTTTTATCTCGTCTTTGAGGCAGGCCTTTATGGCGCGTTGGTAGGTAGCCCCGGCGTTCTTGAGCCCGAACGACATGGTTGTGTAGTAGTAGGTGCCGAAAGGCATGATGAAGGATGTCTTGATCTGGTCATCTTTTTTGAGAGCGATCTGGTGATAACCAAAGTAGCAATCGAGAAAGGAAAGCAGCTCGCAACCGGCAGTTGAATCTATGACCTCGTCTATGCGAGGTAAGCCAAAGGGGTCTTTAGGGTAGTGTTTGTTGAGATCAGTGTAATCAACGCACATTCTCCATTCATTATTCTTTTTGTGTATAAGAACCGGGTTGGCTAACCACTCCGGATGATACACTTCTTTGATAAATCTGGCTACCAAAAGCCATGTAACTTCTACCCTAATCACCTCCTTTTTGTCGCGAGCAAACCATCGTAGCTTCTGCTTGATAGGTTTGGCCTTGCCGTCGACATTTAAGGAGTGCTCGATCAAGTTCCGAGGTACACCGAGCATGTCAGTAGGTTTCCATGCGAACACACTCATGTTGCTCCTCAAGAACTTGACGAGCGTGTCTTCCTATTTAGGATCCAGGTTGGCCCCGATAAGGGCCGTTTTGCTGGGATCACCGTCGACCAGCTGGATCGCCTTGTGCTCTTTGGACTTTATGTTCTTGCATGGAGCCTCAAGCTCTAGGATCTCTAGGTGGTCGGCTAGGGTCTTCTTGGCATCGAGCATGGTCTCAGCCATGCGAATAGAGAGGTCGTGAGCCTCTGCTATTTTGAAGCTGTCGTCCTCACAGGTATAAGCTGCGTATATGTTGCCCCTGAGAGTTAGAACCCCTTTTTCTGTAGGCATCTTGAGCACCAAATACCTGTAGTGAGGTATGGCCATGAATTTGGTGAGCGATGGTCGACCAAGGATAGCATGGTAGGTGCCGTCGAAGTCAGCGACCACGAAGTTGACGTAGTCAGTGCGGAAGTGGTCCGGGGTACCAAACGACATAGGTAGCGTGATCTGCCCAAGAGGTGTAGAGCTCTGTCCGGGGAGGACACCCTAGAACTGTGCCTTGTATAGTTTGAGATCTGCCTGGGTTATCTTGAGGGCTGGCAGACTATTCTTGAACATATATCGATGGAACTGCCGCCGTCAATCAGCACTCTGTCGAACTAAACCTTGTTGATACAAGGATCGAGGACCAAGGGAAAACGTCCTGGCTCAGGTATTGCAGCCCATTGGTCCTTTCTGCTGAAGGAGATCTCGCGGTGAGACCAAGGAGGGAGCCATGGATCGGCGATGAGGTTGTCGGTGTTGGCCACGTTCAAGCAGGCATGGGCGAGCAGCTTGCGTTCTCGTTTGGTCTCGATGGACACTTTGCCTCCAATGATGGTGTGGACGCGATCGGTTGGCTTGACATACTTGTGACGGGGATCTACGTCTTCATCATCGTTGTCCTCGTTGCGCTGTTTCCCTGCGTCGTTAGGCTTGTCGAACATATCCGGAGCCTGTTGACGCGTGTAGATAGACTTGAGAACGCGGCAATTCTCCATGGTATGGTTTGACTTGGGGTGGAGCTGGCAGGGTCCTTTCAATGCTTTGGCGTAGTCTTCTTCATAGTTGTGACGTCCAACACCTTTCTTAACGGTGTTGACCTCGCCATCATCTTCCCGAGCACGCTTGCCCCTGTAATTGTCATGGCGATTACGCCACTGATTACGCTGGTCGCGGTGGTCGTGGGGGTCGTTGCGCTGGTTGCGGCGATCAAAATTGTCGTTCCGACCACGATTGCCGCGGTAGTCGTCGCGGTGTGGGGGGTGGTCGGAGCGTGGAACCCTTGCTGCTTCTTCAATGATTATCTTTTTAGCATCGTCGGCATCCGCATATTTCTTGGCAGTGGCCAGGAGCGCTGTGACTGATTTAGGTCTCTTGCGGAGGAGCTTGTCCTGTAGGGCATCGTGGAAGCAGAGACCAGTGATGAAAGCCTCAATTGCCTCGTTGTCGGAGATTGACGGGACCTTGATGCGCATCTCTAAGAAATGCCGGACGTACTCGCGTAGTGGCTCATCTTTCCGGTCTCGAATCCGCTGTAGATCATATTTGTTGTCGGGTTGCTCGCAAGTAGCAATGAAGTTGTCGATGAAAGCTTGCTTGAGCTCTTGCCAAGAATCAAAGTAATTCACTAGCAAGCTGACCGGCCATTGGTGACCTGCATGACCGACAGCGACTGGGAAGTAGTTAGACATGACGTGCTCATCAGCCATGGCTGATCTACACGCGGTTTCGTAGAGCATGACCCATAATTTAGGGTTCTCCTTGCTGTCGTACTTCTGAAGTTTTTCGAGCTTGAAGTTCTTGGGCCATATGACTTGGTGAAGGTGTGGAGTAAACTGCTTCAAACCCAGAGGGCCGTGGGCAGTATCATATTCCATACGATGATAGCTTTCGTGGGATGCACGATCGTTGGCTCTTTGGTTGATGCTATCATGCAGATCACGTTCTCTAAGGTAATGGTGGAGATCGTTATTGCCATCACGGCGATCTCGGTTGCCACCCTAATTAACCCTGCGACCGTGGTTATCACAGCGATTATCGCGGTTGTCTCGGCGGTTGTCGTCCCAGAAGTCACGGCGGTTGTCATCCCAACGGTGGTTGTCATCCCGACCACCATCGTGGCCACCGTTTCTGCCTTAACGGTTGTCTGATGGGTCATTGTTGCGCGAGCCACGTTGGTTGGGTGGCTGTGAGCGACTTGAGTACTGGCGGCTGTGGCTTGATTTGACTGAGACAGATGGAGCCCGGGCTTGATTTACAATCTCTACGGTCTGGGCCATAGCAGCCGTCAGGTAAGGTTGTATATCATCATGAACTGCCTGTGTTTCCGAGGTATTGGGTAGTCGTTGCATTGTCGCCATAGCAACAGCTATGTTGGCGCTTGGAGTCCTGAAGACCTGCTTGTCCCCCACCCTATCAAAGGCATTGTTAAGGTCATGTGGCTAGACCCTTATGTGTCGGGCCTCCTCTTCTGCCTCGGCTTTGATTTGTCAGTGATTAAACTGGTCAATATTGCGTGCTTCGTGTGCTAGCCTTTCTTGTTCTATTTCACCAACTACCAATGGTTCGTCATTATTGACAATATTGATCAAGTCTCCTCGCCTTGGTGGGAAGGATGGGAATCGCGGGAATCCCGGGGCATGGTCTGGGATATCCAGATCGTATTCAATGCCTTCATCGTCATGATGCTGGAGCTCGGTGTGAATGGAGGCATTAGATGCGATGCCAGACGAGGAGCCTAAGCCACCCTCTTGAACTGTGTGGATCGGTCCTTCTTGATAATCCTCAATCCAGACCATGTTGACGAAGTTGCGCAGGCTGTAGGGCTGGGCCTGGTGGTTCTCCATCGAGGCTTCGTACTCGGAGAGCCGGAGACCCGTCACAGGGGCTGGCCGGCGACGAACGGAGCGCTCTTCAGGAGTAGATGTGACCACGAGATCCGTACTGAGTCATGCAGGACGACTGGCCTGAGCTAGTTGGGTAGATCTGTTGTGGGTCGTAGTTACCTGCTCATTAGGTTGACTTTGAATCGAACTTACCAGAGCCAGGGTTTCGGCAAGTTTGGTGCCGACCCGATCGATGGAGTCGAGCAAGTCGGTGTTGTCGATCTGCCTCCTTTTGTAGCGAGGAAGCGGACGATGGGTTGTTGGCATGGCTGAAGACGATGCTGGCATGGTCGGACCCAGATCCACCGTGGTCGGAGCCAGATCCACCATGGTCGGAGCCGTAGCCGATGCAGGTGAAGCAGTGGTTGGCGCAGATTGAACCCGCACCTCCTCCTGGGTCATGGCGATGAAGTCATCGGAGCCAGTGGTCCAGGTGATCTGGCCGATGGTGAACGTGAGGCCATTCGGCGTAGCCATAGAACCGGGGATGATGACCATCTTGTTCGCCTGGAGGGCAGTATCCATACCCCCTACCTGGCGCGCCACTGTCGACGAAATATGGTCGGCAGTCTACCTAGGGGTATGCCCAAGGTAGTAGATTATCGGCAGACAGATGCGCAAGCTACAAACAAGATGGTGACACAAGATAGACACGGGATTTTATCCAGGTTCGGCCGCCGTAAAGGCGTAATACCTACGTCCTGCGTCTGATTGTATTGCTGTATGTCAATGAGAGATGTTTATTAGAGAGGTCCCCTGCTCGCCTTATATAGTCCGGAGGGCAGAGTTACAGATTTGGAAACTAATCCTAGCCAGTTACAATTGCCATAGATGGCCGGATAAGGATTACTATTCTAACCGACCAGGATCTTGCTTGACCTCCAAATCTGCCTTGATTCCTTGCGCGGGATTCCGAACAGATTGGTCAGACCGTGCGTCGTCATCTAGTGGGCCAAACCCCCTGATCCGGGCCGGCCCAAACCTGGCCGTAAGGGTATAGGGGTTAATACCCCCACATCCTGTAAGCCAGGATCTAAGGCCCCGTTCGTTTTGCTGAAAAAATGAGCCGAAATACTGTTTCAGCTGATTTGTTGTGAGAGAAAAACATTGTTCTAGTTGAAAAAACAAGTAGAAAAGTACGGATTATAAGAGAAGCGAACATGGCCTATGGGATGAAGAGTATAAGACAATTAAGGTAAGTAACAATGAATGCATGTGTCGATTTCCTTGTGAACATTTCGTGCACTCTTGGTAGAAAAAAGATGATAACTAGAGCTGAAAGTAGAGAAATAGTTTACGAAAACAGATCAACACACTCTGATTCTTTTGTGCCTGGTGTCACCTTGCCGGAATGGATCATGGCAAAAAAACTGGCTGGATCCAGCACAAGAACTGTCATAAAAACATCTAGTTCAATAGCCTGTAGATGAAGCTGACTTAGCTTGAGTAACACACCAAAGCATTTGGGCTGAGGCTATTCTTTGTGAACTCATAATGGTCAACTGACCATCTTTTTTTCTTGTGAATTACACAGGTACAGATGCAAACGCTTACAACACGCACATATGCTCACCCTTATGAACACACACGCAAACCCTACCGCTATGATCACCTTTGAAAGACTGTGTCGGCACATCTCGAGATTGACAAAGTCACCACAGATGCCTCGCTGCCGACGGAAACATCGCCTACCACTGAAAGCACAACGTCGTTAAATCCTGAAATAAATCCAGGAAAATGTAAGCACCTGTGCCAAGTCAAGGACTTGAACCCCAATAGGCATGTTCCACCACAAGGAACCTAACTAACTGAGCTAGGCTCATTTTGCCGTCACCTGGCCATCTAGTATGATAGAACCTAGAAGGTCTCATACTAGAGAGTTGCCGTCGCATATTTCCTTTTGCCCTCCATTCCAATGCATAAACATTTGTGATATTTTCTTCTTCTACCCGCTCTTTCTCCTCCATTTTATGTTATCCCTAGCCTTTCTTCCTCGTGGCAGTAGATGGAAGATGGTGGTGCTACCATACAGTAGGGGTGGAGCTTAAGCTAGGCCAAAGGGGGCCATGGCCACTCCTCACCCTGTGCACTTTCTATAGAATATGTGAGTTTAGGGAGCAAATTTGTTAAACAAAGGGCCTGTTGGTTTGAACTTATTAGCCGACTTATTAGCTTAGTATTTTTCTCTCACAACAAAACAGCTTTAACCGACTTATCAGCCGACTTTAATACCAACCAAACATGCCAAAGAAATATGTACATAGCTTGGCCCCTCCTATATTTGTCAACAAACTCCACGGGTGCCATACAGTGAAGCAAGATGGTGGTGCTACCGTCGAATATATAATGGTACCCTTCAAGAATCAGGCCATATACTAGTTATTATTGTTTGGCGTGTAATGTAAGCTTGTGATACTAGACGAGTCTACAATGTTCTAGAGGCACAATGGAGGCACAATGGAGTTCTTAGGTGGCATCAATTAGCCTGTTCGCTTGTTGGTTTCAGTCAGGGCTTATCAGCTAGATAATAGTGTTTTTCTCTCACAACAAACTAGCACCAGCCGGGCTTATCAATCTAGAAATCAACCAGCGAACAAGCCGAATACGTACTAGTGCCTTCAACCCTACATATTTATTGTACCATGGGGACTTTAGAAGTGGCCATTTGTGTCCATAAATTGCTACTCTTGTCAATTTAGAACCTTATAAGAAAAGTATATGTACATGCAATTTTTTTCTGCACAGCTAGCTGTGTAGGTAATGTGTAACTCGTAAGCATATGGAAACATGCTGTGCTGACAAGCATGGATAGCACAATGGAACTACAGTTGAAGATGAATGAAAACGTTCTTATAGGTTGACATTCTCCCTCAAACATTCATCTTGAACAGTACATTGGAACACAGTTTGCTGAAACTGATGCATTATTGGTACACAAAAAAACATGGAAGTGCATATACAAAGAAAAATGAACAAATAACCATGTTGCGTTTTTTCCCTTGTCGCTTGTGTTGCTAGTACAATTAAGTATTTACTGCTTGCTCGTTTAAGACAAGCTTGAGCATATTAGGCTATTGAAAATCCTACATAAAGATTCTTTGAAATCAAATAAATATGACCTTGTATGTTCGGAAGCCAAGTGTATTGCTTGAGGGTTTGTAATCACAAAAAAGATTGTGTTACGCAGCAAAAAGCTGGTTAAAATGTGGCCACGGTTTGCTATACTCGGAGTCCTTGTGTTTTGTCATGAAACCTTTAGCTCCTGCCCATTTCTAGGATCCTGTGAGCAGCATCGACAATGGATACTTTGCTGCCTCTTCCTATCTCCAGAAGTCTCTAAAATTTCACAAATTGTTAAAAAAATTTGTATCTTCTCCTGTTACATGGCACCGTTCGATTGTGTGCATGCATGGTTCTCCTGGTGGTGTCTAGCTGAACTGCCAAGGGAGAAAACAAGACATATATATTTACTCTCAAAGCGTGGCAAGGCGCTGCGTGGTTATTAATTTGTTATTACTGCTTGTGCTTGGTAAGTGATCGACGATGTGGCATGGTTATTACTCTCAAAGCGAGGATTTACTTCATTTATGGCATTTAATTTAACCACACTCAGTTTTATCAAAACCCATCTTCATAATGTATGAAACAATTAATTCATCGTTAAATGAAGGATCTAAATGATGTCCACCCACCGTGTCATCCACTAACTATAGAAAGCCTTTTACTAAAAAAAGAATCTTACCATTACTAATTGAAGAACCTAAACGAGTCTCCATGTTAATTCTCACAAGATATGTCTGGAAAACAAGTAAATAAATCCTAAAAAAATCTTACAATAATAAAAAGAATATATCATTGAAGAACCTAAACGAGTCTCCATGTTAATCTCACGGAATACATGTTAGGAAAAAAAGTAAATCCTAAAAAAAATCTTACAATAATAAAAACATATTATCATTAATTTGATAGAATCTAATCACCATAGCCAATAATAGCTAATGGATATATTCTATGTATCACCCGATTTTAAGAACAAAATCAGATACATACCATATATAAGCCCAGGAAGTCAAATCTCTACAAATAAGGGTAATATCAAAAGACAATGCTTAAATATATAGCGTATTAGTATAAAGATTATAACATCAGAGTATAGACAGTGGAAAGATAACTCTGATCTTCAGGCGAAGACTCCAAATCCATAGGGATAACTGACTGGTTGATCACAAGCCTAATTCCTCCAAACCCTAGCAATTTGGTACCCATCCAGGATTTTTCCAAAGATTTAAAAAGTAAAGCAAGCGTAAGTACATATCGTACTCAACAAATATAACATGGGGTTTATGAGACTCAAAAGGCTGACACTGGTTTAACTGTGGTTAGCTTTTAATAAGTCATCTTTTAGCAATTGGGTGGCAACAAATTTATCACAAACCCATAAACATATGATCAGGTAAACATAAATAATGAATATCATAAATAGTAATTATTAATGAGCATATTCATCATCAGTATCATCCATATTCATCATCATTAACCATTAGTGATCATCTATTCCGTAAGAGTTCCAAGGCTGCTCGTGACCGTGAGCACGACTAATATACCAGTTTTACACTCTGCAGATCTTGTATACTTTCACTGTGAGTCGTGATTTACCCTTTCGCTCGAGGTAATCAGCCTCTTGACCCACTACCAAGGAAGGTCAGCAGGGTTCACTATGAAGCATTTCAAAGGTTCGTCTAACAAGTTAGGGCCGCTAAGGTTTCCCCATCAATAAGCATGAACCCCCCTCCAAAGAGTGACTAACAAAATACAAAGAAACCAAAGTGCACCCTCTTGGCAGGCCGAGATCATACAAATCGGAGCACCTCTTGCGCCATAAAGGTAACCACTAACAAGTTAGAAATAGTCCTCATACTGAACTAAAGCTAGAGCCATGTAGCCCTCACAGCTGTACTATAAGTTCCAGATGATCACTTACAGATAAGTCCTTAGGGAGAAGAATCTAGAGCACCATAAAAACAGCCCAATATTCTAGCCTCCTTGTTCCATGTTGCTAAAAAACATTTTTTAGTGTTTATTGCATATACCATTAGTCAAGTTACATGATCATGGCTTTAGTTGAGCACTAACATCATACTATCTAATGCAATACCACATAGGTATCAAGGCACAAGGTATAAAGTACTAGGAAATCCTTAGTGATAGTCAAGGTAGACACATGCAGTATGAATTAAATGATTAAAGGTGTATACGACAACAAGGAAGATCCCATGCTATACTTGCCTTAAACTTAGATCCTTCTTCAAGTCCAAAACTATAAAGATCTACTTCTTGATTCACCACGTATAACTCACTGAAAGACAAGATCATAAAGCACCGCACAAGCATCCATGCAATCATACACGAAGAAAACAATAGATCTAAATTTAGAACAATACACCAAACATAAAATCAAGATGAAAAGTTTGTAAAACGAATCTACGTCTCGCTACAAACACACAGATGCGAAAAGCACTCTAATCGGAGCTACGGTGAAAATGATACATCTACCGAAAGATTTGCTCATAGGAGAAAATATAAAACTATTAGCTTCATGTATTTTAATTATATAAAAACATATATAAGATATTTTATAGATAATATAATTTAAGTCAAATTTAGATTTGAATTATAAAACTAAAGTGAAAGAAATCATATTTTATTTATAAAACCCAGTTGCATAATTATTATTTAAATTAGAATTTAAACCATGAAATTCTAGAAATAGCGACATGGTAACCACTATTACTAACATGTAGATCTCATCACTATGAATCTAATGCAACTTGAATGGACTAAAATGGAGTAAAAACGTAGAAGATAGGATTTAAACAAGATTCCCTTTATTTAAATAATAGATTAAATCTAACCTCGAATTTTAAAAGTTGAAAACATACTTAACAGTACTATAAACATGTAGATTATGAAATTACGAACATAACGTAATTTGAACGGATTAAATCAGAGTTAAAACGAAGAAGTTATGGCTAAAACAAAATCAGTGGCAAATCTATAAATAAGTAAAAACGTATTTTCAATCTAACCAAAACAAAGTACGCTTTCAAAAGAAGAAAACAGAATCAGGAAAGCCGTTTTGGACTACGGGTTAAGTCTCAAGTATTTATAAGGGGCGTTTTGTAAATCTAACAGTGAAGGGGTATGATGAAATCTCGACCGTCGGATCAGATGCGGGCGGCCGAGATTGGATCGACGGTGTAAGTGGCCGGTAGCGAGGTGGGTGACGGCGGCGCCATGGCCGGAGCAAGGAGTGCTCGCCGACGACGTTAGTTCTTGACCTATGGAGCACGGTTTTTCGAACGGAAAAGTCTGGGAGAGAGAGAGAGGAGAGTGGGGAACTCACTGGACCCAAGAGAAGCGAGCGGGAACCAACGGAGGGCGGTGCGACGCTTGACGAGCGACGGCGGATGGCGGCGCTAGGTGGCAGCGTGGCTGCAGGCGCTCGGGTGATGCGGCTGAAGCATTGGTGCAGGATAGGGAAGCGGCGCAAGGTGTGGCTCGGCTTATATGGGGCCAGGAAGCGTAGGGCGCACGACACGCGCGGCGTAGTGGAGCCGGACACGGCGGCGTCGGTGCGATCGTGTTCGGAGCGGAGAGGAAGAAGGCGGGCCAGCGCTGTCAGCGGGATGGAGGGAAGGCGCGCGTGTGGCGCGACCTAGGCCAGGCAGACTCGGCCGTGCGGGAGGAGCGGCGGCGATGCTGGGCTAGTGCGCGCAGCTGGGCCAACGCGGGAAAATCAAGGCCGCGCGGAAAAAAACAAACACGCGGATTGAGCCTGCGGTGGAGAAGAGAGAAATGGAAGATCGCGTTGGGCCAGCAGGCCGAATATAGGGAGAGGGTGAGTTTCCATTTTCCCACTTCCAATTTTTTTCCTATTTCGTTTTCAAAACCAAATTCAAACATGACCAAGTCAAATTCAAATGGGGTTTCAAATATACTTTTTCAACTCAAGTAAAAATGAGGAATTTTAGTAAGTTTTCCAAAAACTAAATTTTACAACTTTTGAAATGCTCTTATTTTTCTATTTTTTTTCTTTTATTTTAAAGCCAATTTCAAATTTACTTTTCAAAAACATTCCAAATTACTTTGGAGTTTTGAATAACACCACTCGTCACAATAAACTTTATGCACCAACATGTATGCGCAACCGGTTACTAAACCTTATGATGAATTTTAATTTAATGAAAAAATTTATTTTCCTAGGTTTTTATGAGCACAAAATTCATAAATAAATTATTTTAATCCTATTTTCAAAAGTGCAAATTTTAGGGTGTTACATTCTATTTTCTAAAAATACATGCAGTAAACCCCTAAATTTGCATATAAATTACCCACCTATATCATTATGAAAAAAGCATAAATTGCATATAAATTACCGATAAGAAAGATAATTTAAAATAAAACTCTACATTTGTATCTAGATTGCCCATGTCTGCAATTATGAAAAGATAATGCAAACTAACCCCAAAGTTTGGAAATAAATTACCCGCCCATACCCTTACGAAAGATAATTTAAATGAACACTCCTAATTTGTACTCACCTCTAACGTTATAAAAAGTAAACTACAATACCCCTCAATATAAATACGTACATAAATGAGAACATGTTTTTTTTATTTGTACATCATTTGAGTCTCCATGGTTCTCACTGATATTGTTCCAAAAGCTCATGCGTATTTGTGCAAGCAAAAACACCATTTGGACACACTGTCACAAACAAAGGACAATATGGTAGATTTAGCAATAGCATCCCGTTGTCTCTCAGTTTTAATCTCATTCTTCTTCTTGCCCTCATCAGTGACATGCCAAACATCAGGCCCCCTGGTGCGAAAGTGTGCTTCCATGAGCTCTTCCATCGAGTAAATTGTGTGTCATCAAAATGTGGGGCCCTATTTGTATTCATACCACATGCTGACATTGTACGCGCACTTGACGGTGAAGCCAAATGGTTCCAAATGAGTTAGTTTCACAAATATTCCAAGTAAATGGCTAGTCTTGTTAAGGGTGCGAGCATCTAGTCTGATACCAATTGAAAGGATATGAGTGCCGAGAGTAGGGTTCAATTGGATGCTTAATTAAAACATTAAACCTAGAGCTCAACCAAAATATCAAACCATAAATTACTTATAGCATGATGTGCACCTAAAGTTTTTCTTGTGTGCTCTAACTTACCCTCAAAACCACAAAGAGGTTTGTTACCTAGAGCTAATCCTACCAACTAGCCTAGCCTAATCTAGGAACTTAAAGGTCACAGAAACAAAGCACAAGCAAAGGCCGCAACAATAAAAGTTGCAAGTAAAAAAACAAGAGATAGGAGATATGACAAACTCGCAAAGATGAGGCAATTTATCACATAGTATCGGATGCCATCCATGTTAGAGATCTACCAAGGTACGCTCCTAGTCACCAAGCCTTCCCCAGTCATGGTATTGGGCTCGCCACCAAGGATCTCGGTAACTAAGGCAAGTGCCATAATTAAGCCACCTAGGCTTACTCTTCCACTCACCTTGGCGTTGTCTTCACTATGGAGTTTCTCCAACAAGTAAGGGGTCTCCTTATCCCCCACATACCAAGACGCTACCGCTCTACACCAAATTCACCAGAGGGTAGACACATGAAGGTTACCTAAGGCCTTCACCGGAAGGTCACCAAGATCTTAAGTGTTTCGGCTCACCAAGTTACAATGTTAGTCCTAGTGCTTATGTTGTCATCTAAATCACCAAGGCCCCGTTCAGCTTACCATATATTTGGCTTGTTCGACTTCTTTTTTCAGCCGGAACAGTGTTTTTTCTCTCACAACATTTCAGCAAGAACAATGTTTTTCAGCCAATTTCAGCCAAGATTCAGCAAGCCGAACGGGGACAAATATGGCAATGCATAGGACACATGATCCTTTCATCAGGGTATATTACATGCCTCCGGATGAATAATAAATGTGTTCTTAGCAAATGGTTATTTAAGTTAGTCCACTAAGAAGGGACATGGTAAATCTGTCTCAGAAATAAGTATTTGAGCTCAACGGCCTTACCGCAGGTTCAGATTAAACCAAGTAATTCACTGTTTTGGAAATATTTATTAAAGTTCAGGGGCCAAATTTTATGTTACGCGGCTTTTAAAGTAAAAGGTGGCGCTCCCACCAAACATTGCATAGATATTTTGTTTTTGAGTTATCACTTCCAAGTTTGACATCTCATATGCTAGTGGTCACTGGCTTACTAACATCAGAAATGATGATACAAAAGACATCGTTGTGAGTGGGGCTGCTCTTTTTGGACAATTTGGTGCTATCATACTGAAATTGTGTTTCACAAAAATCAAATTCCATGTTTTATGCAAGCTATGTTCAAGAAAATTTATTAGGCACTGGTTTGGGATGTTTGAAATGGGTAGCTCTTGCTATGGACTTATTTTCTAAGAACAAATGAAGAAATGACAAAAAAAAAAGACGTTGCTTGTGTAGTTGTGTTCACGGTTTCCTATTCATTTGCTTCTCACGACATCTTTAACAAATCTCAGCCATTTCAGCTAAAATTATAAAGATGTAAATACGGCTTTTGTTTGAAGTGCCCAAACTTTTATGAATGGGTAATATAGAACACACCAACGGGAGTGATAACAAAAAAAAATGAGTTCAATCCAGGTCACGTACTCACACGTCTCCTCCGTCAGCTTCGTTCATATAGCGACTTCGTGGCCACGTGGGTACCTACCACGGTGCCAGGTCCTGGGGAAATTGGCTTCGATGCCAAGTAAGGCAGCGCGTGCCGCGTTTAACGTATTGGATGTTAGGTGCGGACGAATATTAATAAAAAAATAAATTATAGAATTCGTGAGTAATTTACGAGACAAACTTATTAAGTCTAATTAGTTCATCACTAGCGTATTGTTACTGTAGTATCATATTATCAAATCATAGACTAATTAAGCTTAAAAGTTTTGTCTCCTAAATTAGTCGTAAACTGTGTAATTAGTTATTTTTAGTCTATATTTAATACTTATTATAATAAAAAATCTGAATTCGTCGTACGGGTTACCACAGTGCCAGGTCCTGAGAAAATTGGCTTCGAGGCCAAGGAAGGCAGACCGTGACACAGACGGCCGGCGACGAATAGCCGCCCACTCCGCGCGGACTCCCTCCTCTGCTGCCCTCGATCCACCAAACCTCTTTCTCTTTGACGACCGTGACTCGAGCCGTTGGAGATCCACACTTTCCTCTCTCCCTCCCCCTCCCCCTCCCTCCATCGTTTCTCGATCAACCGGCGACGCCGCCCGCCCGCCATGGACGTGGAGTACGACGTGATCGTGCTGGGCACGGGGCTCAAGGAGTGCATCCTCAGCGGCCTCCTCTCCGTCGACCGCCTCAAGGTACGCTACCGCGGCGCCTCCATCGATCTCCTCCTCCTCCTCCTCTCTCATCTCTCTCTCTCCGTCGTCGCCACTCCACGTTCACGGTGGGATTATATATATTATCTAATAAGATAAGATCGCGCCCTGGAGGCGGAGGGCTAGCCTTATTCATTTTCCGTATGATCTTTTAAAATTGGCCGGGATCGCACACTTTATTCAATTGCAAATTCTCTTAAATAAATAAAGAAAGAAAAACAAGCGGGTGAGGGTGACACCGAATCATTTCCGGCCGTCCCTCCGCCACCAATTTATTTACCGGGACAAGATCAATAACACCGCCAAATTAAACCATCTTTCTTACTCATAAACAGTTCGGTCATCTTAATATATATTGATTGATCTGGTAAACATACATGTGACTCTCAGCTGCCACTATTTGAACGCATTATTAATTTTGCAATTCTGCATGTCATTGTCATCAGGTGTTGCACATGGACAGGAATGACTACTACGGTGGAGACTCCACATCGCTCAATCTCAATCAGGTGACCATTATTAATGCAAGCCTGAGCTATCTGTTGACCATATTTTGGAATGCCCCTCGCCCCACATTTCTCTGAGGCTGTGGGTGATGGCGATCCATGAGACTCGCCTGTGTATATATAGCAAATACCTGATGATAAACCATGCACATGGATTACTTCTTCGCCTGTCTTGTTTATGAGGCCCTCTTTGGATTCTACCTGCTGTTTTCATAATGATGATGTCCAAAACTGTGCTGTAAATTAAACTGCTATTTGCAGCTCTGGAAACGGTTCAAGGGTGAACAAACACCCCCTGCGCACATAGGAGCTAGCAGAGACTACAATGTCGATATGGTTCCAAAGGTCTGGTCTTTTCCAATTTACTACTTTTTATTTATTTTTTTAGATTTCTTCAGGAAATCTACTTTCATTATTTTATTATATATATATAGTATATTGGACTGAGATATCCATGACACAATTGCAATGATGGCCATGCATGCAATGCCTGTTGAGATTGGCTGTAAACTTGGAACTTCTAGCATAGTTACATGTGTAACTGACTGTGTGATGCACTTTCATATATGTATTTAACAAAAACATGCTACACTTGGATGTGCTTTAATGTGGCTTCACATGATCATAATTTATTAATCACTGAAGACAGAACATAAAAGAAGTATTAGTATAAGTTCATTAATTTACGTTATGAATGGTCAAACAAAATGTTGTATTAGGAAAATGAGCAGTGGCGGGCACCTGCCCTTCCGGTTCTCATAAACTCTCTTTTCTATATTGATTAAATGACAAAGCTCCAGACTGTTTCGTCCAAAACAATGAGCAGTGGTGATTGGGTTGAATACCTTACCACATTGCTGTATGAAACCACATTCTGACATGTAATACCTTTACCATTTTGACTAGTTTATGATGGCAAATGGTGCTTTGGTCCGTGTGCTCATTCATACTGGCGTAACCAAGTACATGTCCTTCAAAGCTGTGGATGGAAGCTATGTTTTCAACAAGGGAAAGGTTCAATCCCCTTCCTCATGCATAAGCACTCCATTTTTATCAACATTTTTACCCTTTTGGGCACATGTTTATCTATGTTCTTGGGCTCCAGATCCACAAGGTTCCTTCTACTGATATGGAAGCTCTCAAGTCTCCACTGATGGGATTATTTGAGAAGCGAAGAGCTGGGAAATTCTTCCTTTATGTCCAAGATTACAAGGAAGATGACCGAAGTACTCATAAGGGTTATGACCTTACTAAACTAACGACAAAAGAACTCATCTCGTGGGTACCCATTTCACTTCTATGCCTTTTAACATTTTTACATGATTAGAATGTAACGGAGTATTTGTTTATACTATTTGTATTTTGAGTTCTGTATGATCTTGTTCCTTTTGCTACTGTGGCTCCATGTTACATTTCTGGTGTCTTGGTTACCAACTTTCTCAAGTAGAAAGAATTTACATGAAACCTTGATTTTTGGAATGTAACTTCTTTTATCCAAGTTTAGTTTGGAAGCCTTTGATGGTACTATTATGGATCATCTGTTGCGCAAATGAAATGTAGTTTTGGAGTGATCGAGCAAGCATGAAGAGATTCCATAGTTTTACCTGTTTATTTGAATGCAGTTACTAAAGCTACAATTGTTATCCATTAAGGCTGCAACATGATATTCCATTTTAAGAGTTGGGACTATAGGTAGGCAAACCAACATCTATTATTTGTCATTTAGATTCAGAAAATTGTATCTATATAAACATCAATAATTAATATTCAGATCAACTGAGAAAGGCAAAGGAGGCCACTTCTGTCTGGCTATCTATATATCTTTTATCATCACTAACACCTTCCTTCGATCACATAAGTAAAGAGGCATTAGAATTAAGGCGATTCAATTACTGGCTATGTAACTATAAACAATTCTTTATTTAGGAGCATTCTGGTTTTCTATCCCTATGTTTCAAGTAAATTTTCTGCCCTAGTGCTCAATTAGGATTCAGTTTACTGAAACTCCTATGTTCTAATTTGTTCTTCAGAAAATATGGTTTGGACGATAACACGATAGACTTCATTGGGCATGCAGTGGCTCTTCATAGAGATGATAGCTACTTGACAGAACCTGCAATTGACACTGTAAAACGGATGAAGGCAAGTCTTTATAATGACATAACAAAAATTTCCCTACACAATTAAGGTTTTGTGTTGAAATTTTTATATTGAAGAAACAGCTTTGAATGCAGTTTTTTTTCTTAATAGCTGCTCCTCTAGTAGTTTCGTGCCAGCTCACTGAGTCGAGCTGTTGTTTGGTCTTCTAATAATATATGCAGCAATGCTCTTTGCTGCCCTTTCAGAAAAAAAAAGAAAGAAATGCTCAAATAGCTTTGACCTGAATTTCTAGGACCTTTTCTTTCAAGTGATCTTATTGATTGATTGTGCCCTGATCTAAAAATACTATCTTGAACCTTAGACTCAACTTAGCTAAAAGTTTGACCAGAAAATTGTGAAGAAAGTCATATTGTTATGTTAACAACATATTACTATTATTATAGTTAGAGCAGGTAGGCCTAGTATGTGACATGGGAGGAGTTATGAGGTACCAAATAGATACTTGAAAGAATTGAATAAAACAGAGTTATCCTTTGATAGGCACACACAGACATTGCAGTCGAAGTGCCTAAACCATTATATTATATAGGCAGCTGCCAACTGGACCCTTTTACTGTTACTAATAACTTTGGGAGTGTTCGGCTCACTGACTGCCGCTTATGGTGTTACAGTTGCAGACTTTTGCTACAGTGATTTCATTGTAGCAAAAGCAGCTGAGCGGAGCCGTAAAACTTTTGTGCCCTTTTATTTGTTGCTTTGCTCATTTCATTCTAGCCTACCCCAACTCTTTGGACTAAAAGACCTTGTTGCTGTTTTATTGTTAACATTACTTACATGTATGTGGAGTTAAGTTATCCCTTCACTTCCGTTTTGTGTCATTAATTACCTAACACCATTTTAGAATATTTCAGCTTTATGTAGAATCAGTGGCTCGCTTTCAAGGAGGATCACCATATATTTATCCCTTGTATGGTTTAGGAGAGCTGCCACAGGTCAATACCTATAACTTTGTTCAACTGCTTCCAGCATTTATAGGTATCATAAGTAGGTGATTTATAATTTCTCCTATTTAACACAGGGTTTTGCAAGACTTAGTGCTGTCTATGGTGGGACCTACATGTTGAGTAAACCAGAGTGCAAGGTACAAACAATTTGGGTTATAGTCAGTAATTTTCTGCATTGTTTCTTCACTTCTTCAGTGACTTTGGCTCATCAATTAATAAGTGAAAGGTGTGGCAATACTTTCATGTTTGGCATAAGGATAGTATATTGAAACTAAAAAAAATTATGATTAAACTAATGAATTTAAAGAGTATTAATGTTTCTTGCATTGTTGAAAAAAGTGTAAAGCCTTCTTGAATACAAGAGTGTATATTTTCTGACTTGATATATTGATGAAAGAATACAAGAAACTGGAGCGGTGGTGCTCCGATAGCCCGCTCTCATCTGGTTCAGACGGTCTTCTACCCTCGTACCGCAACGTCGTCTTATCTTCTTCGGGTGTGTCCTGTACGGCGGCTTCGGCGGCGGGTGGAGGCGGGCCCGTGATGGCGGACGCGGGTGTTTCCTCCATGGCGGCTCCTGCGGTGACCGCTGATCCTCCTCTGCCGGCGGCCTCCAGGTGTGCGCCAAGGATTACGCTCCTCCGGCGGGACCTTCACGGGCGGAGGGGTGCAGTGTTCTCTTCTGGCGCTGTGCGTCCCGATCCAGAAGGATGAGTCTCGCTGCGCTCGGCGTCACCGTCGGCGCGCGGCTCGTCCTCCACACCGTCCAATCCCGGTAGACCTAGTTGGCAAGTGCTTCAACTGTTTTTCGCCGTCGCACACAGCTTCCCACTGTCGCCCGAAGCCTCGCTATTTTCGCTGCTGGTCCCTGGGCCACCGCTCCTACGTGTGCCCTGGGATGTTCAGAGGCGGGGACTCTGCTCCTGGCCGTGTCTCCGTGTGGCGACGGATTTCTCCGGCCAACGAGGCTACTAGTGCTGCCCCCCCCCCCCCCCCCGCAACAGCTTCTCCGGCGGGTGTGGCTGGTGGCGTTCATGCCCGCGTCGGAGAGGAAGAAGGCGACGGATTTCTCCGGCCCATGAGGCTATCAGTGCTGCCCCCCCCCCCACCCCCGCAACGGCCTTCTCCGGTGGGTGTGGCTGGTGGCGCTGGTGTGATGCAGGGCACTATGTAGGTACAAGACCAGGATCAAGGTTTGCAGGCAGGGCAGCCGCGTCGTCGCCGACGTCCGTGCTTCTGGCGGTATCCTATGCAGGAGCAGCACGGCTCTGATCAGGTTGCTGGTTCCTTGCCGGGCACTGCCTCTTCAGAGTTGTCTTGTGAAGCTGTGAAGCCCCCTCCATGCATCATCGATTGGAGCGATCAGGTGGCCAGGGCTGAAGAGGACCTTGCACGTGCGGTTTTGGTATCGGTAATCGGCGACGAACCGCTGGCCGCGGTGGAGGTGGTGGCAGCGGTGATTGCTGCCAGAATTGACATGGTTGCCAGCTCTCTAGTGCTTCGTCGGTCTTCTCCATCAAGTTACCTGCTGGTCCTTCCTGACTTGGCCTTCGTTGAGCGACTGGTTGGGCTGCAGCAGCCCTGTTTGTCTGGCTTCAACTTCAGTCTCCTGTGCAAGCGATGGAGTCGTCTGTCTGGTGCCCATGGTCGTGTTCTGCCGTTCCTGATCGACATCGAACTTCGTGGCATACCTGCTCATGTCTGGGAAACCTCTACGGTGGATTGTTTCTTGAGTCCTCATGCTTGGGTTCAGCAGTGGGTTCAGCAGGTGCATCCTGATACCCTTGGGCTTGTGGACCTGTCTTGCTTTTGTTGCTTGGCCTGGAGTTCTGACCTGTCGGCGCTCCCATCATCGAAGGAGCTATGTGTGGTTGAGCCACCGACGGCCGTCATTGAAAATCCTCCTGTGAAGAGAGTTCTGGCGTACCCTATCGAGTTGCTTTATTCTGATGCTCATTGTCCTGAGGGTGTGGACCCGAGCCCTCCTCCCTCTGATGGAGGGGATGATGAAGATGACTATGCAAGGCGGCGGCGGCATGTCCGTTCTTCCTCGCCACAGCTTGGCTCAGGTCCGACGGGGGGCGGTGCTTCCAGTCATGGTGGTTCACGGTGGGAGACTACCCAGGAGCACGTGGGGCCCTCCTCTTAGGGGAAATCTCATGCATGCTCCCAGCTATTGTCCAAGGGTTCCAAGGAGGCCATCCAGGTGCGGGACTCTCCAAGTGATGGTCGCCCAACGTTCGTCGCGGCGGCGCATGGTCTCGAGGATGTCCACGTGCCCGTAGAGGTGGCGGTAGTAATTGCAACTGTCTTGGAAGCCGCCGTGGGGGGTAGCTCGATCGACGTCGCGCGTTCTCATGAGGCGTTCCCCTCGATGGCTTCCCCTACCCTGATGCAGTTTGAAGTGGAACCTATGTTGATTTCCATTGATGGCGTCCTTGGGCTGGTCTTGGACCGTCAACCTGTGGCTGGTGCTCCCTATGGGCCGGGCTGTACCCCCCAATTGGATTCCGCAAATGCGACTCATGCTGGATTGAGCTTGGGTAAGGCTACGGATTGGAATCCCCCCGGCTGGCTAACGGAGCCTCTCTGTCGGCTTGGCAATGGATGGACTTTCATCTCCAGCTTCTTGTCGTCAACGACCCCCTGCGCCTATAATCTTGGAGCTCAATTCGCCGACGCCTGCTCCTCCCTTGCCATCATCTGGCGTGGGGCCGGCCTCGCCGCCAGCGGCCAGCTGCCTGTTAGGTGTTGAACCCCCGAGTTCGGAGGCGCCGGCTCCACCAGGACCTGCTCCGCCGCCTAGCCTCTCCACGCTTCTGGGAGGGGGTCTGGTTCACCATGAGGTGTGGTCCTTGCCTCACTCCCCCCTCCGAGGCTACTCTAGGCAGCGGCGCCGTGCTCGAGCCCCTGCCCCGGTCACCATGGATGGCTCCTCCCATGGTCCAGGAGCGGGAACTCCACTCCAGGATCTCGACAAGGTGCGCAGGCCGGTGGATAGGCTTTCCTCTGCCCATGATCCAGAAGCGACGAAAGAAGGCCCCTCCTCCAGGTTCCCTGACACGGCATAGCCGGCGGGTCGCTCGCGCTGCTCCCTACTCTCCAGGCCGGGTGTTCTCGGAGGCCCAGAAGAAAGTGATGCGGCAGCTTGGGTTTGAGGAAAGGGAAATCATCCAGCCGAACGCAAGATAATTACAGTAACCTCTTCAAGCCAATGCTTTCTAATTCGCTTGTTAGTGCTTTGGCTGCTATTTTTGGCTGGGAAGTTGGAGATGGTGAGCAGGTGCGAGCTTCAGATGTCCTTACAATAATGTAAGGTCTGGTTCTGAGTTGGGGTCGATTTATTTCTTCTGTTAAGATGTATCCTTCTATTATCCTTGTTTGGAACGTGCGAGGCCTAAATCAAAGGGATCACCGGAATTCTGTCAGAGATGTGCTTTCCAGCAATGCTGACATTGTGTGTTTGCAAGAAAATAAGGTCGCGAATATATCCCAGCATATGTTCCTTTCGGTATTTGGTTCTGCGTATGATAATTTCGTAGCACTCCCAGCCAATGGGACTAGAGGAGGGGTACTGATTGCTTGGAAGGGATGTTCTTGCCAGGCAGTTGCTTCAAGGGTAGACAAGGCCCCAGGGCCGGATGGATTCACGGGCAGGTTTTACAAATCTTGCTGGAACATTATTAAAGGTGATGTGCTGATGGCCTTGGATGCCATCCAGCGAGGCCATGTTTTCAAATTTCGTCTTCTTAACACGGCCTTGATTACCCTGCTGCCTAAGAAAGTGGATGCGGTTGAAGTGAAGGATTTCCGGCCTACAAGCTTGATTCATAGCTTCGCCAAATTGGTGACTAAGATCTTGGCTAATCGGCTGGCCCCTCTTTTACCTTCTTTGATCTCTGCAAACCAAAGCGCCTTTGTGTGGGGAAGGAAGATCCATGACAATTTTATGTTGGTTCAGCAGATGGTAAAAACTTTGCATCAGAAGAAAGAGGCACATGTCCTGCTCAAGCTGGATATCTCCAAGGCGTTTGACTCTGTTTCATGGTCGTTTCTGCTAGAAGTCATGAGCAAAGTGGGGTTTGGTCAGCGGTGGCGGGACCTCATATGCTTGATCCTATCCACCTCTTCGACACAAGTCCTGGTTAATGGAGAGCCAGGGGCACCATTTATCACCATCGCGGTCTTAGACAGGGAGATCCCCTATCACCCATGCTGTTTATTCTAGTTATGGATGTGCTGAATTCCTTGGTCATTTATGCCACATTGAAGGGTTTGATGCAGCCTCTAGATATTCAGCAAGCTCGGCACCAGGTATCCTTCTATGCTGATGATGCGGTCTTATTCTTGAGACCCAACATTTTGGATTTGGCCACTATTAGACACCTACTTGATCTGTTTGGACATGCCTCCGGTCTTAGAACCAATCTGTCCAAGAGTTTAGTTTCCCCTATTCATTGTACTGATGATGAGTTGGCACTCACTGCAAATATCCTCTCCTATTCCATGAAGGCTTTTCCTTGTATGTATCTCGGCCTCCCTCCAACAATTGGTAAACCAACTAAAGAGGTGCTGCTACCTCTAGTTGATAAGGTGGCAGATTATCTCCCTAGATGGAAGGCTTCTCAACTGAACAGGGCAGGGCGGCTAGTATTGGTGAAGGTGGTGCTGACTGCTGTCCCTATATACCTTTTAATAGCCATGGACCTCCCGAAATGGGTTCTAAAAGCTATTGATAAAAAGAGGCAAGGATTTCTTTGGAAGGGTCATCAACAAGCCAATGGTGGCAATTGCCTGGTAGCATGGGAAAAAGAAAAAGTGCAGAGACCACTTGAATATGGAGGCCTTGGGATTCATAACCTTGAACTTCTTGGCTGGGCACTTAGGATTCGATGGCTGTGGGCACAAAAGACAAATGCTGATAGGCCTTGGGCTGGTCTCCCAATCACTGTTACTCATAAAGCCAGGGCCCTCTTCAATGTTGCAGTTGATGCCATAGTCGGAAATGGGGAGGAAATCTTGTTCTGGACATATAGATGGTTGGATGGGCATACCATGGCTGAAATAGCGCCTAACTTGTTCAAAACTGTCCAGAAGCGAACAACCAAAAGAAGGACTGTGGCTCAAGCACTGCATAATAGAAGTTGGGTTCAGGATATTAAGGGAGCTCGTACAATAGAGGTCCTGCTTGAATTTCTCCACATTTGGGATATGGTGGATGGCTTTATTTTGCAACCAGAGATTCCAGACCGATATAATTGGAAGTTAACGCAAGATGGTTCTTATAGCAGCAAGTCTGCCTATGTGGCCTTTTTTGTGGGCTCCATCAAGTTTGGTCCATGGAGAAGAATTTGGAAAACCTGGGCTCCCCCGCGCTGTAAGTTTTTCTTCTGGTTAGTGGTTCTTGTTAGATATGTATGTGCTGTGTGCGTGTGTATGGGCCTCCTGTGGCTGTGCGCCAGGCCCATGTCGGCTTCCCGCCGTGCCTAGATAGATTAGGATAGGAAGGTTATCCCTTAATTGGTTCTGTTTCTATAAATCTCTCCCAAGGGCTGCCTATATATTTGTATACCTTGTATACCCTAATCAATCTACTATTCCACACAATCTCTATTGCTTTCATGGTATCAGAGCTAAGCGTTTTTGTGGGCAAGATGTTGAGCAGATGGGTGGCAGTGTGCAAAGACTCAACCTAATAAGAAGGTGACATACTGGCCTGAAAAAAAAGGGAGCGAACAACATTGTTGATACTCCGAATCATGCGCTCGGCCCGGCCGTTCTAGGGCGAGGTGTAGGGGCAGGACATGCACAGGTGGACCCCATGTGTAAGAAAAAATGTGCGTGAGCTGGAGTTGTCAAACTCGCGGCCGTTGTCGCACTGAACAGCCTTCACAGTGGTGCCAAACTGAGTACGCACAAAGGAGAAAAAGTTAGCCAAAGTCGCAAATGTGTCAGATTTGAGACGTAGAGGATACGTCCACAAATAGTGAGAGTAGTCATCAAGAATGAGCAAGTAATATTTGTATCCAGAAACACTGGGAATAGGAGATGTCCACAAATCACAGTGAATGAGATCAAAATTGCTAGATGCTCGAGAAACGAATGACTGAAAAGGAAGGCGAGTATGATGCCCTAACTGACACGCATGACAAATGGGACTAATGTCTTTATTACAAAAAGGGATAGCCAAAGTGACTTTGGACAACTGATTTTCGAAGCCTCATTGGTGCTCTCCAGTATCTCACCTTCACTCGCCCAGATATTGTTTATGCTATTCAGCAGGTCTGTCTCCACATGCATGATCCTCGAGAGCCTCATCTTGCTGCTTTGAAGCGCATTCTGTGGTATATTCGTGGCACTCTTCACTTGGGTTTGCTTCTACGGCCCTCTACTCAGTCGGATTTGCTGGTCTACTCCGACGATGATTGGGCTGGCTGCCCAGACACCCGAAAGTCCACTTCCGGGTATGCGGTCTTCTTGGGCGATAACTTGGTCTCCTGGTCATCCAAGCGTCAGAATGCAGTCTCCCCCTCGAGTGCCGAGGCCGAGTATCGGGCGGTTGCCAATGCCGTTGCCGAGGTCTCTTGGTTGCGCCAACTCCTTGTTGAGCTGCACATTCCTCTGCGTCGCACCGCCCTTGTTTACTGTGATAACATCAGCACTGTTTACATGTCTTCGAACCCTGTTCAGCATTAGCGCACCAAACACGTGGAGATTGATCTACACTTTGTTCGTGAGCGCGTTGCTACCGGTGATGTCCGCGTTCTTCACGTTCCGACGAGCTCTCAGTACGCCGACATCTTCACCAAAGGCCTGCCTTCTTCGGTGTTCACGAAGTTCAGGTCTAGTCTGAACGGTCAGGCTTCCGACGATCAGACTGCGGGGGAGTGTTAGATATGTATGTGCTGTGTGCGTGTGTATGGGCCTCCTGTGGCTGTGCGCCAGGCCCAGGCCGGCTTCCTACCGTGCCTAGATAGATTAGGATAGGCAGGTTATCCCTTGATTGGTTTTGTTTCTATAAACCTCTCCTAAGGGCTGTCTATATATTTGTATACCTTGTATACCCTAATCAATCTACTATTCCACACAATCTCTATTGCTTTCAGTTCTTAACCGGGTTTGGATAGCCGATCGCCTAGCAAGAAGGAATCTGCCCCATCCAGAGTCCTGCCCCCTATGTGATCAAGTGGACGAAACAATAAACCATTTGCTAGTGGGCTGTGTCTTCGCTCGACAAGTTTGGACCCAGATTTTGCAATAGTTGGGGCTGCTACAGTTGGCACCACAGCCTACTGTGTCTTTTCTCGCGGTGGTGGAAGAGATCGATTGCAGCTGTCCCCAAGGAAGTGCGTAAAGGACTCAACTCCTTTATAATTTTGGTGGCATGGGAGATCTGGAAGCATCGCAGCTCTTATGTCTTTGACAACAAGAGACCAAGTGTTCAGGAAGTCATTAGGGCTGTTAGCTCGGAGGGAGGTCTCTGGTGCTCGGCTGGAGCCTCCAAACTCCATAAGCTTGTTCTCAGGTCGCTGCCTACTGGAGCTTAAAGCTCGGAGGCATTTGGTCGCTTCTACAATTTTTTGTGTCGAGTCTGTAACTTAGTGTTCAGGGTGTGGTGTGTGTGAGTTGGGTCTCTTGACCCGTGTAACATTTTTCTACCTTAATGAAATGACGCACAGTTCTCCTGCGCTCTTCGAGAAAAATATATTGATGAAATGGAACCTTTAGAAGAAATCATCTATTTCACAAAATATTTTGATACTAACACAATAAGTTGTGAAAGTTTTCATGAAAATTTTCTTCTTTGTAGTCTAGCTTAACTTTTCAGCCTAGTTGCTTCACGGGTGTGACGCCACCTGGTAACAAGTTGTTCGTAGAGATAGCCAACCTAACATGGTCTTAGGGGGGTTGTATAAGTATTTATGAAGAAGTTATTTGATAGATAGCACTTCTGTTCTACGATGCTCCTGTGTTAAGCAACATTCACATGAGAGAGTAGAAATTTTGCTGCAGGAACTAATATAATTTGTTTTTTGTGCCACACCGTTCTCTGCATTTTAGTGTTCTTACGGTTTACAATCTGACATAAGCCACTGCATTCAGGTTGAATTTGATAGTGAAGGCAAAGTTTGTGGTGTTACGTCTGAAGGGGAGACCGCAAAATGCAAAAAGGTTGTCTGTGATCCTTCCTACCTACCTGACAAGGTAAAACCCTTCCATTTTTTCATTATAAATATGGTACTATCTATTATGTAAAGATATTTCTTACATCCTCGACTTAAGTTTCATTATTCCATTACTTTCTTCGAAACTCAATACAAGCAAACCAAATCCTTCTGATTATACGATGTACGAGGACAAGAAATTCATTTAGTCCTTCCCTTTAAAGAGTGTCTATGAGAAAACACCGTTAACCTTATAAAATTTCAGAGGTGTCAGAAACAAATGTAATTACTGAGTATTTTACATGCTGCCAGGTTAAAAAAGTTGGAAAAGTTTTTCGGGCAATTGCTATCATGAGCCATCCCATCCCAAATACTGCTGAATCTCACTCAGTACAGATCATATTGCCACAGAAGCAGCTTGGCCGCAGATCAGACATGCAAGTATTTCTTATATCATCTCCCAAATTTATCCATTAGTTGGTTGTGTTTCACCTTCACATTTCTTTTGTTTTTAATGTGCGAAGCAATGTTCATGTGTGCATACCAGGTATGTTTTCTGTTGCTCCTACTCTCATAATGTCGCATCAAAAGGCAAATTCATCGCATTCGTGTCAGCACAAGCAGAAACTGACAATCCAGAGAAGGAACTAAAGCCTGGGATCGATCTTCTTGGGACAGTAGATGAGTTATTTATCGACACATATGACAGATATGAACCTAGCAATGACTCATCAGCAGACAATTGTTTCATCTCAACGGTAAGCATTTTCTGACATGCACCTTTGGTAGAATTTTCAAATATCCGTAATTCCATTTCAATTTACTACCTTTTCAGAGTTATGATGCCACAACACACTTTGAGTCCACTGTTATGGATGTACTTTCCCTTTACACAAAGATCACCGGAAAGGTACATATATATACATATATTTGTACAATTGTTCTCTTGAGAACTTTTTGTCATTTAACCTCCAGGACAAAACAATTGTCAAGACCAGCCTATATCCATTTTAGTTACACTAAACCAATGTGATTCGACTGGTCCTATTTCTCTGGTTTCCTGCTATAAATATAATCCTCATGCATTTTTTTTCAGACTGTTGATCTCAGCGTGGATCTAAGTGCTGCAAGTGCTGCTGAAGATGATATCTGATACTTATCATAGTGCTATGTGGTGTAGTGCTGAAAAGATTTAATTAAGCTTTGCTTTCGTAACTCTTATTAGGTTCACCTTTATTTTTCCAATTGTTGTTATTAGCGAGTTCTGACAATGATTAAAGATTGCATGCTGTAAATTTGAAGGTACTTTTTTTTATCAAAAGTTTGATATAACACATTGGTCCGTGCTTAGATTTTGAAGGAAGAGTAACTACACCAGCAGTTTCTAAGCTATCAAAACAAAGAAATTGCGTATCTAGGCCCTAAACTATTGAAGTACCCTATAATCTCAGGCAAATCTATTATTTGACGTGGCAGCTCAATTGCATGGGCAGTGGTGCTCCAACGTGGAACCACTCATAATTACATGGGCGATTAAACTAGTACATGATTCTCACCCAAGGCCACAAACTAGAAACTGCAAATATGTATCCCTAATCTATTAAAGTAACCAATTTAGGTACAAAGCATCTTCCTGCCTCCACCATTGCTTGAAGAATGCTGTTGGACAATGTCAAAGTAGTCACTAACAACAACCGCCACACCACCAAGAATGAGCTATATGTTGTCGCCGGGTCAGCAATATCGAAGCGCCAGCATCTCGTTTGGCTCTTGCTGGAAGCTCCCTGTTACATGCACGATGCACAGAGTGAGCTGTTGCGCTCCAGGTCTTCATGCAGGAGCTATTCTTTGAGACGCACGTATGACAACACTGTCCAACCGATGTTATAAAAAACATTGTTCAACCGGGCAATTGTGGCGCAGGCTTGGCATTATGAAGATTGCCAAGACAAGATGGGCGGTAGATGATAAGAGGTCAAGAACAAACAAAGGCTTCAGGCCTCTCTAGTGAGTCAGGGGACAATGGATGGAGTATGGAGGGACTGGTTTGGACCAGGATTGCAGTAGTTCAATAGATTTGGGATCTATGTGAGAATTTAGGGACTCATATAATTATGAACTCTGGACCCATATGTCAGTTGCTGTGACATGACCGATTTGGATCGGGATTAAATAGCTACCCTGTTTGGGAGAGCTTCTAGCTTTTGCTTCTCAAGAAAGCTCAAAAAGCTACAAGCTTCCCCAAACAGGGCCACAATCTTGAATTCATTTTCAATTTGCCTGACATAGGCTTCACCAGCAGTAATTATAATGACAGCAATATTAGACATATATCCTTGATGCCCTGATCCAGGGCAGAACTTTCAATGAAGTGAAAGCCTTGTCCATTAGCAGAAAAGCCAAAAAAAAAAAGGGGAAATGAATTCACATCGCATTTTCTCAGTACAAATTTTGGGTATACATGACCCTCCTTTCTGCATCTATCACACCTTGATGGATTGGGGCAAACCTCTGGTAAGTGCCCTACCTTTCTGTTCTGTAGCACTTCCCTCATCTTAACCATGTCTAATACTCTGATCAGGGTTTGAATTCACTTGTACAGAATTACTGCCTGATCCTTCTCAATTGGTTCAGATTTGGAATCATTCCTTTCCTCCCCTGCCAAATTTCTTTGTTCTCTATATTAAGCTCTTGGTCTGGATTAGGATCAAACCTTTCTCTATGCTCCATATCCTAGTGAGTAACCTGATAGCTTTGGGATATTCCCCCTCAATTTCTTTCCTTGTGAATCTGAGAGTGTACCAGTTCTGATTGTGACATGCTTGAAAACCTTGACCTCTGCCATTCTTTCCACCATCTGTTTGCTCATCGAACCTTCCATGAAATTGCTGCCTTTGCTCTATATCGGTCCGTGACTTCACATGAGCCTAGAGAACTTGGGAGAATGATCTTGTGTCACCTCCTAGAGTTGTCTAGCTTACCAAAGAACTACTTCCATATAGAGGGGAGCCTGCTCAAATATGGGATTGACAAGGGAGGAGATGGGTGAATCAACAAAAACCAAGTCATAGACTCTTAACTCCTCACTACAAGACCAAATATGCTCCAATCTTATACTCAAATTGCATCAAGATGGTCACTGACCTTGTGCAGAGGCGCCTCCGCTTTGGCTTCGGATCCAATGGTCATGAGCCCACCAATCAAGAGGATTAGTGCTTGCTAGGGTTTGAGTTCGTATTATTGAAAGCTCTAGTTTGGTTTTGGTGAATTGATGAAACCCTAAGTACTAACCTAGTTTATCAAGTGATCATGAGATAGGTAGCACACTTCAAGTGGAGAAGCTAATGAAGATCATAACATGACAATGGTGATGGCATGGCGATGATCAAGGGCTTAAACTTGAAAAGAAGAAAGAGAAAAACAAAAAGCTCAAGACAAAGGTATAATGTGTAGGAGCTATTTTGTTTTGGTGATCAAGACACTTAAAGAGTGTGATCACATTTAGGTTTGATAGCCGTACTATTAAGAGGAGTGAAACTCGTGTCGAAATGCGGTTATCAAAGTGCCACTAGATGCTCTAACTCATTGCATATGCATTTAGGATCTAGTGGATTGCTAACATCCTTGAAAATGTTTATGAAAATATGCTAACACATGTGCACATGGTGATACACTTGGTGGTTGGCACATTTGAGCAAGGGTGAAGAAGACAGAAGAGATGCCAGCGTCGGTCAAGTGACCGGACGCTGGATCTGAATGCACCGGACGCTGTCTGCCTGCGTTCGGTCGCGCTGACTCGGCGGTACAGTGGCTAGGGTTTACCACCGGACGCTGGGCTGTGTCTGGTCGAGGTGGACCGGACGCGTCCGGTCAAGGAAAAACGGATTTGGACCCTTACTGTACTTGACCGAACGCTGGGGCTCCAGCGTCCGGTCAATTTTGCCAGAGCGTCTGGTCAGCTTCGTAGCCGTTGAAATCTAACGAACAGCGTTTGAAGCTAGTGATGCGTGGCGTCCATCAGTGGACCGGACGCTGAGTCCAGGGTCCGGTCAGTTGGACCGGAGCGTCCGGTCAGAGTGCAGTGTGCCCAGTAAAGGGGTACAACGGCGCTATTCCATGGGGGCTTCTATTTAAGCCCCATGGCTGGCTGTAGCTCACATCTTTGGCCATTTTCATTAACATAGCAACCTTGTGAGCCTAGCCAAAGTCCTCCCACTCATGTCCATCATTGATTCATCATCATAGTGAGATTGGGAGTGATCCAAGTGCATTGCTTGAGTGATTGCATCTAGAGGCACTTGGTGTTCGTGTTTCGCTGTGGGTTTCGCTTGTTACTCTTGGTGGTTGCCGCCACCTAGACAGCTTGGAGCAGCGAGGATTGTTGAGCGGAGGGTGGTGATTGTCTCCGGCTCCGATCGTGGTGATTGTGAGGGGTTCTTGACCTTTTCCTGGTGGAGCGCCAAAAGGTACTCTAGTGAATTGCTCGTGGCTTGTGTGATCCTCATCTTGTGTTGGTTGTACGGCACCCTATTGAGGGTTTGGCGTATGAAGCCAATTAGCGCGTGAACCTCCAAGTGAGTGAATCGCCACAACGAGGAGTAGCTTGCCGCAAGCAAGTGAACCTCGGTAAAAATTATTGTGTTCATCCTTTGATTCCGAGGTGATTGGTCTTCATTGTTATTCATCCTTGTGATTGATTGGTTCACTCCTCTACACGGCGGTATAACTATCTTGATCACTCTCTTTATATTATCGTAAACTAGTTGACAAGCTCTTTAGTGTAACTAATTGTGAGAGCTTGCTTGCTTGGTTGGTGTGGCTCTTTAGTTAGCCATTGAGAGCACACTAATATAGGGTAGTGTCATACCTTTTGGGTGAATCGATACTATCTAAACTAGAATTATGGTAGGTGGCTTACATTTTGAGTAGGCTAGCATAACACTTGCTTCGCCTCATAATTGTCTAACCTTTTGTTAAGTGTTGTTGTAGAAATTTTTATTAGGCTATTCACCCCCCCTCTAGCCATTAGGACCTTTCAAGTGGTATCAGAGCCGAGGTCACCGTTATTTGAGGCTTAACAACCTTTGGTGTTAAAATGGCTCAAATCAACAACACCATACCCCCAAGAAAGGCAAAGCGGCCTTTGCTCCTCATAAGACTAGTTTTGTGAAGAACAATGGTTGGTTTTGCACTAGTTGCAAGCAAGTTGGTCACAAAGAGCAAGAATGCAAAAATAAGAGCAAAAATGCTAATGTATCCTTCATAAAGCTGGATTCATGCTATATGCTTACTAAGGGTACAAATGGTGTAAAGGCTAAGTTCATTGGTAAACCATGGATGGGCTCAAAGAAGAAAGCCATTTGGGTACCAAAGAGCCTAGTGACTAACCTTCAAGGACCCAAGCAAGTTTGGGTACCTAAAAAGAATTGATCTTCTTTTGTAGGTCAATTATAAAGCCGGAGGAAGGCATTGAGTTCTTGATAGTGGGTGCACTCAACACATGACCGGTGATGCAAGAATGTTCAACTCAATCAACACCAATGGCAATGATGGTTATGATAGTATCACATTTGGTGATAATGGCAAAGGCAAGGTCAAAGGGTTTGGTAAGATTGCAATATCCAATGACTTGAGCATATCAAATATGTTGCTAGTAGAAAGCTTGAACTTCAATTTGTTATCCGTGGCACAATTGTGTGATCTTGGATTCAAATGCATATTTGGGATAGATGATGTAGAGATCATAAGTGTAGATGGCTCTAACTTGATCTTCAAAGGCTTTAGATATGAGAATCTATACTTGGTTGATTTCAATGCTAGTGAAGCTAAATTATCTACATGCTTGTTCACTAAGTCTAGCATGGGTTGGTTATGGCATAGAAGGCTTGGTCATGTTAGAATGAAATAATTGAATAGATTGATTAAGCATGACTTAGTTAAAGGCTTGAAAGATGTTGTGTTTGAAAAGGATAAGCTTTGTAGCTCTTGTCAAGCCGGAAAACAAGTTGGAAACACCCATCCTAAGAAAAGCATGATGAGCACTAGTAAGGCATTTGAGTTATTACATATGGACTTGTTTGGGCCAACACAATACACTAGCATTGGTGGTAATAAATATGGTTTTGTGATAGTGGATGACTACACTAGATACACTTGGGTATTCTTTCTAGTGGACAAAAGTGATGTATTTGCAATATTCAAATCATTTGTCAAGGGCATTCACAATGAGTTTGAAACAACCATCAAGAGAGTTAGAAGCGACAATGGTAGTGAGTTCAAGAATACTAGAATTGATGAGTTATGTGATGAATTTGGAGTTAGACATCAATTCTCGGCTAAGTACACACCCCAATCAAATGGCCTTGTTGAGAGGAAGAATAGAACACTTATTGATATGGCAAGGTCTATGCTTAGTGAGTACAATGTGAGTCAATCCTTTTAGACTGAAGCTATCAACACGGCTTGCTATTGTAGCAACCGCCTCTATTGTCACCGATTGAAAGAGAAGACACCATATGAGCTCTTGAATGGTAGAAAGCCCAACATTGCATATTTTTGGGTCTTTGGTTGCAAATGCTATATCTTGAAGAAAGGCACTAGATTGGGCAAGTTTGACAAGAAATGTGATGAAGGATTCCTACTTGGTTATTCCACTACAAGCAAAGCATATAGAGTTTGGAATTTGGATAGTGGTACTCTTGAGGAGGTTTATGATGTTGAATTTGATGAAACCAAGGGTTCACAAGGAGAGAATGAGAACTTGGATGATGTTAGAGGCATTCAACTTTCAAATGCCATGAAGAACATGGATATTGGTGAATTGAGACCTAGGCAAGTGAATGGTGATGAAGATGATCAAGTGCAAGTGCTCTCTAACTCAAATGTGCAAGATGATACAAATCAAGTTAGTGCAAGTGACTCTCATGACAATGAACAAGATCAAGTGGCTAGTACATCATCTCAACTCAATGATCAAGCAAGTGCAAGCAATCAATTTCCAATCCTCCAACCAACCAATATTGCAAGAGATCATCCTTTGGACACTATAATTGGTGATATTTCAAGAGGTGTACAAACAAGATCAAGATTGGCATCATTTTGTGAACACTTCTCATTTGTGTCATCCATTGAACCAAAGAAGATAGATGAAGCTTTGAAGGATGTTAATTGGGTGAATGCTATGCATGAAGAATTGAATAACTTCACAAGAAATCAAGTATGGGAGTTGGTAGAAAGACCAAAGAGACACAATGTGATTGGAACCAAATGGGTCTTTAGAAATAAGCAAGATCAAGATGGGATAGTAGTAAGGAACAAAGCAAGATTGGTAGCACAAGGCTATACACAAGTTGAAGGTCTTGACTTTGGAGAAACATATGCCCCGGTTGCTAGATTAGAAGCAATTAGAATCTTGCTAGCCTATGCTTGTGCCCACAACATCAAGCTCTATCAAATGGATGTTAAGAGTGCATTTCTCAATGGTTATATCAATGAAGAAGTATATGTTGAGCAACCTCCTGGTTTTGAAGATGATAAGAAGCCCAACCATGTGTACAAGTTGAAGAAGGCATTGTATGGCTTGAAGCAAGCACCTAGAGCATGGTATAAGAGATTGAGGGACTTCCTCCTCTCTAAAGGGTTCACAATGGGCAAGGTTGACACCACTCTTTTCATCAAAAAGATTGGGAAAGATCTATTTGTGTTTCAAATATATGTTAATGATATCATATTTGGATCAACCAATCAAGAATTTTGTGATGAGTTTGGAAAGATGATGGCTAATGAGTTTGAGATGTCCATGATTGGAGAATTGAGTTACTTCCTTAGTCTTCAAATCAAGCAATTAAAGAATGGTACATTTGTGAGTCAAGGCAAGTACATCAAGGACATGATCAAGAAGTTTGGAATGATTGATAGCAAAGTCATTAGCACACCAATGGAAACAAATGGCAACTTGGATAGTGATGTAAGTGGAAACATGGTGGATCAAAAGTTGTATTGGTCTATGATTGGAAGCCTACTCTATGTGACCGCATCAAGGCCGGATGTCATGTTTAGTGTATGCATGTGTGCAAGATTTGAAGCCTCGCCAAGAGAAAGTCATTTGAATGCTACAAAGAGGATATTGAGGTACTTGAAGCATACACCAAATGTTGGTTTGTGGTATCCCAAAGGAGCAAAGTTTGAGCTAGTTGGTTACTCCGACTCGGACTATGCGGGATGCAAGGTTGAAAGGAAGAGCACCTCGGGCACATGTCAATTGTTGGGAAGATCACTTATTTCATGGTCATCAAAGAAGCAAAATAGTGTTGCCTTATCAACCGCCGAAGCCGAATACATATCTGCCGGTAGTTGTTGTGCACAAATACTTTGGATGAAGGCTACTTTGAGTGACTTTGGAATCAAGTTCAAGAAAGTGCCATTGCTATGTGACAACGAGAGTGCAATCAAGCTAACCAACAATCTGGTTCAATATGCAAGAACAAAGCACATTGATGTCCACCACCATTTCATAAGAGATCACCAATAAAAAGGGGACATTTGCATTGAGAGTGTAGGCACCGAAGATCAACTTGCCGACATATTCACCAAGCCATTGGATGAGAAAAGGTTTTGCAAGCTAAGGAATGAGTTGAACATATTGGATTTCTCAAATATGTGTTGATTCACCCCCACTCATATGACATGTCTCTCCTTCGAGCAATCCAAGGTAAAAGTTGATTGGCATGGCATACATCCTTGCTAAGGACATGTTTAGTGCATCTAGTCATATTTTCAATCTTATTAGGACCTTTCAAATAGTTCTATTTTATTAGGCTCATTCATGAAAATCAAATGATTTTGATGTTTAAATGATATCACTATTGCTTCTATGCTTAATTTGATCTAGTGATAGCATATGACATGTTTATGGGCTTGTAAACCTAGTGTTTAATCTAGAAAATGAGCTATAATTGTTTAACTCAACATGGTATAAGATAACCCTTATTTGGAGGTGTGAAGAAGCTTGTCCTTGGATCAAACCGAGTTAAATATCTTTGGTAAATGATCTAGACTAGACTAAATTTGGGAAAATGATCGTCACCCCATTGATTGACATTGGTAATCTCGACCCTACAAGTAATACTATCTATATTTAGAACCTTTGTGATCATTGATGACAAAGGGGGAGAGAAACAAAGATACTAGTACATGGGGAGAAAAATGAAGATATTAGTGTACTAAGATAGTGAAAAGACAACAACGGGGGAGAACTTGACATAGGGGGAGAGATATGACAAAGGAAAGGAATCAATTAACATTTTGAGCACACAAGTAGGGGGAGCAAGCTCATGAACATGTATGGTGCATTTGTATGTGCATTTCATATGTTTGCTTGCATGGCACAAGTATTAAAGTTAAACATCCATACTTGTGTGATGAATGTTTAGTTGTAAGATTGAATGATGAAATGAAATCACTAGATAACTTTCATTTCCAAGTAAGTCTTTACAAGTGGTATCTTTCTAAAGTATGTTTCCAAGAGGTATTGAGCTAACCATGGTGCTAAGGATGGTATATTGGTGCACTCCGATTGGTATCACGCTTCAAAGGTCCATCTTTTATACCTTAGCATCAGTTGGTAGACATTGACTCCTATATTTCCTATCTAAGCATATGTGCAAGCTTCAATCTAAACTCTTAGCACATATGTAGGGGGAGCAATTGCTACCATTTGGGGTTCATGAAACTTGTCCATATCCTTTTACAAATGGTAAATATGCTTGGGCAAGCAACATGGATTCAATTAAATTTTAATTCATATCTTTATATAAGGGTTGTCATCAATTACCAAAAAGGGGGAGATTGAAAGCTCTAGTTTAGTTTTGGTGAATTGATGAAACCCTAAGTGCTAACCTAGTTTATCAAGTGATCATGAGATAGGTAGCACACTTCAAGTGGAGAAGCTAATGAAGATCATAACATGACAATGGTGATGGCATGGCGATGATCAAGGGCTTAAACTTGAAAAGAGAAAGAGAAAAATAAAAAGCTCAAGGCAAAGGTATAATGTGTAGGAGCTATTTTGTTTTGGTGATCAAGACACTTAGAGAGTGTGATCACATTTAGGTTTGATAGCCGTACTATTAAGAGGAGTGAAACTCGTGTCGGAATGCGGTTATCAAAGTGCCACTAGATGCTCTAACTCATTGCATATGCATTTAGGATCTAGTGGAGTGCTAACATCCTTGAAAATGTTTGTGAAAATATGCTAACACATGTGCAAATGGTGATACACTTGGTGGTTGGCACATTTGAGCAAGGGTGAAGAAGACAGAAGCGATGCCAGCATCGGTCAAGTGACCGGACACTGGATCTGAATGCACCGGACGCTGTCTGCCTACGTCCGGTCATGCTGACTCGGCGGTACAGTGGCTAGGGTTTACCACCGGACGTTGGGCTGTGTCCGGTCGAGGTGGACCGGACGCGTCTAGTTAAGGAAAAACGGATTTGGACCCTTACTATACTCGATCGGACGCTGGGGCTCCAGCGTCTGGTTAGTTTTGCCAGAGCGTTCGGTCAGCTTCATAGCCGTTAAAATATAACAAACAGCATTTGAAGCTAGTGATGCGTGGCGTCCATCAGTGGACCAGACGCTGAGTCCAGGGTCCGGTCAGTTGGACCGGAGCGTCCGGTCAGAGTGCAGTGTGCCCAGTGAAGGGGTACAACGGCTCTATTCCGTGGGGGCTTCTATTTAAACCCCATGGCTGGCTGTAGCTCACATCTTTGGCCATTTTCATTGACATAGCAACCTTGTGAGCCTAGCCAAAGTCCACCCGTTCATCTCCATCATTGATTCATCATCATAGTGAGATTGGGAGTGATCCAAGTGCATTGCTTGAGTGATTGCATCTAGAGGCACTTGGTGTTCGTGTTTCACTGCAGGTTTCGCTTGTTACTCTTGGTGGTTGCCGCCACCTAGATGGCTTGGAGCAGCGAGGATCGTTGAGCGGAGGGTGGTGATTGTCTCCGGCTCCGATCGTGGTGATTGTGAGGGGTTCTTGACCTTTCCCTGGTGGAGTGCCAAAAGGTACTCTAGTGAATTGCTCGTGGCTTGTGTGATCCTCATCTTGCGTTAGTTGTGCAGCACCCTATTGAGGGTTTGGCGTGTGAAGCCAATTAGCGTGTGAACCTCCAAGTGAGTGAATCGCCACAACGAGGAGTAGCTTGCCGGCAAGCAAGTGAACCTCGGTAAAAATCATTGTGTTCGTCCCAAACATCGCTCATGCCACCTCAGACATCGCCCATGCCGCCCCAAATGTCGTCCATGCCATCGGCCGCATCCCACGCGCATCCCATGTGGAATACTCGATCTACTTTTGAAACATCCAGATACAACAGTTGCAACATAGAAAAGAAGATAGATGAAACTCTTGAAACAAGCGTCTGAAACACTTGCAAAAATGTCTGAAAAACATTTGAAAACCATTGCAAACATTTGCAACATCCAGATGAAACACTTGCAAACCTATGTATGAAACACCTAAAAACACTTGAAATGTATGCTTGAAACATGCATGTATATGCGACATCTAGATCTACTTTTGCAGCTTCTAGATAAAACACTTGCAACATTGATCTAGAACAGATAAAACATTTGGAACATACGTGTATAGCCATTAAAACATGTGCAACATCTCGATCTACTTTTGCAACATCCATATGAAACATACATCTGAAACAAATAAAACACTAGAAACAAAGGCTTGCAACATGTCTGGAAAACACTTGAAAAACATAGCATTGCTAGCGGCCATGACCTAACTAGTGGGGAACTGCGGTGGCGTAGGCTTGTCCTTCCTGCCGATGACATGAGGTGGATGGGGGCACAGACGTAGGCACATGCCTCCCCTTCCACAATGGGCGAGATGGATGGGGGCGCGATGCTAGATGGTGGTGCGGCGCAGGCGTGCGGAGCAGCAAGGGAAGGGGTCGGTTGCCTCGCGGGAAGGAGCAGCGCAAGAAGGCCCCGACCACGCGGGAGAGACGCTGGAGCAGGTGGTTCATGCTAGGGAGGGAATGGGGAAGAGATAGCGCCCTGATGTGGAACCTTACGATGGCAGGGTTAGCCAGAGGTGCGGTGAGGTGAGGGCTTGGAGCAGCTGAGGTGGACACCACAGCCTGAGTGGGGATTTTCTCTCTCTTTTTTTAGAGGCTGGTTCGCTGCGCATGAGGAAGGGAGGACTAGGAGGAGCATCTGACGGCATGAACACCCATGGCCGAGCATTTCCGCACCTCAATCAGTGTTGTCCAGAGGAAATAGTACGTCCATATCACCTTTGTTAAGTCAAATTATATATTAGCACAAACTATATACTCTATCCATCCAAAAATAAGTATACATTTCGCATATTAAGGTGACATCTGATCTTAGGTTTGACCAAATATAAAAGACTAATAATATCCATGATATCAAATAAGCATCATTAGATTAATCATTCACAGTAAAACTTTTTAGATTTAGAAATGCTGATACTATTTTATCTAAATCTAGTTAAACTTAAAATTATTAGATGATTTTATCAAAATACGAGACGTGCACTTACTTTGAGACGAAGAGAATATAATAACCAATAAAAACATGTTGCATGGGACCAAAGCTATTTTTTTAGAAACTGGGACCAAAGCTAAATAAATAATAGATGAACGGAAAATGAAAGTAAAATAACAAACCATATCTCCCTGTTATATGGGCCCACCTTCATTTGTTTTTCCTTTGTGTACCCCAGCCGGCCAGCCCACGCTCGGCGCTCACCATCTCCTCTCTTGGTGTCTCACTGCCTCGTCAGTCGTCACTGAGTAGGGGCGTCTAGGGTCCGACCAGGTCGGCAGCATGCCCTGTCCCGACCAGCGACAAACAGCATGAGCAATCATGGCCTAGTTGGAATTTGAGTGAGCACGATTGAAAGGTCCTTGTTTAGTTTTGATAATTGAGTGACAACCTTAGGTGGACTAATATACAGTTGAGTGGGATACACAGGTGATTAGTCCACAGGTACATCATGTGAGAGCAACCTTTGCCATGGAGGTGAAATGGCTTAGAGATGTTGCAAAGCTCACACATGTGATGAAGGTGCTCATTGCATGAGACATATCATTGAGTCATGTGATCAAGGTGGAGAAGATCAAGACAAGACTTGGCTCGATGGACCGGTTGCAAGTATGAAGGGCAAATTGAGTGATGACTTGGTGCCAACGGACCGAAGCAACGGTGAAGAGCAAGTGAAGTCAAGATCAATGAACCAATATGGTCACATGATGATATGAAGTGGATCATATCATTTGGTGATTGGTTGGTGCATATGTTGCATCGACATCGAAGGAGATGGAATAGAATGCGCAAGGCAAAGATATAACCTAGGGCATTTTATTTCACCAGTCATAGGCGTGTAGAGAAATTGATGACCGAGTTTAGGATAGATGACCATACTATCAAGAGGAGAATATCAGTCATCTAGTGCCACTCGAGTGGTGTGGCAAGTTGAGTGACTAATCCTTTGAAAAATATTTGTGAAAATGCCAACACACTTGCACTCGGTGGTGTTGGCATATTTGTAAAGGAGTTGAAGTTGGTGAAGAACAGGAGTTGATCATGCTGGTCATGAGGTGACCGGACGCATCCGACACTATGACCGAACGTGTCTGGTGTGCTAGACTCAAGCAGGTGACGCAGACATGATTGGACACATCCAAAATTGCGACCAGATGCGTCTGGTATTTAGCCCTGTCGTGATCAGTTGAGGCGTGTGACCAGACTCTAGTTTGAGGAGGTGACTGGACATAGAGCAGTCACTATCATGCATCAGGTCATGGTGATGTGGCACATGGAGATTGATCTAGAGATGATCAGACATAGAGGTGCGTTCGGTCAGGCGTACCGGACGCGTTCGGTCATTGTTTTTCGTCTCTAGACCCTTACTGGAGTCGATCAGACTCTAGCTGGCCAAGCATCAGGTCGCGTAGTGGTGCGTCCAGTCTCGGTGTTGAGCAAGGTGGCATGTAGGCGATTGGACTCTGTGTGGGTGTGTCTAATCATGGATCTATGCATCCGACCAAGTCAGTGTTCAGCGCGTGAGCGAGTTAGCTGTTGGTGGTAATGGCTATTTCAAATGGCTAGTGCTACGTGGAGGCGGTACAACGATGTGCAATGAGCCCAGTGAAGGGGTAATGGCTCTATTTGTTTGTGGGGTTATAAATAGGAGCCTTAGCCAGCCTTGGGCCAGAAGCTAAGCACACTAGAACCTTGGTGGCTTTGTGTGGTGGTGCTTGGGAGCCCTCTAACTCACTTCTAGTTGATAGTGTTCATCCGATCGAGTGAGTGAGCAATTCTAGTGCGATTGCATCATGAGGTTGCATTGAGTGGCACTAGGTGATCGAGTTGTAAGCCGGTGGTGCTTGTTACTCTTGGAGGTTGCCACCTCCTAGATGGCTTGGTGGCTTGTGACTCCGTTGAAGCATGCGAGAAGATTATGCGGTGCTCCGGAGGAGGATTTGTGAGGGGGATTGTGCTCACCCCATGGGGATCACGAAGAGCAACTCTAGTTGAGTGTGTCATTGAGCTATCCTCACTCATGGGTAGGTTCTTGCGGTGCCCGACGTGAAGGCTTGGCGAGTGATGCTAATTAGCCACCAAACCACTAAGTGAGCGATCGACACAATAGGGACTAGCGTGTTGGCAAGCACGTGAACCTCAGGATAAAATCATCATGTCATCTTTGTCTTCCCATTGGTTTACATCCCCTTTACATAAGCTTGCAATTACTTTCATATACATTGTGCTTGTGTAGTTGCTCTTATAATTAGTCTGCTTATGTAGCTTGCTAGTTACCTTTTTGCTTGTGTAGCATAGAAGTAGCTCCCTTACGTGGCTAATTTGGTTTTAGTAACCTTGTTAGTCGCATTGCTTTGTTTGTATAGCTAAGTAATTTGCGCTCTCTAATTTGGCATTAGTTGCCTTGTCATTGAGCATTGCTAGTGAGCTTAGGAGATTTGTGCTTTTGCTTGCTAGAATGTGTAGGAGCTCCCCCGTTGCTTGAAGTACTAGTGACATAGGTTTGTGTGACCTTACTTGTAGAATTGGTTAGGTGAGCTCTAGCTAGCCCAGCACCTTTGTTGCCTAATTAGGATCTTTATAAGGTGCTTGTGAACTTAGATAGAGGGGTGTAGTCTTGGCTAGATCTATAGTTTTAATTCCGCATTAGTTTCGGTTAGCCAACGCTATTAAATTTTAGAAAGGACTATTCACCCCCTCTAGTCTGCCATCTCGACCCTACAAGTGGTATTGGAGCTAGGTCTCTCATTTGTGGTCTTCACTGACCCAAGAGGATGGCATCTAGTAGGCTAGTTGATTGTGACACATATTTTTGATGGCACAAACTTTGTACATTGGAAAAAACACATGCTTGATCATTTTCATACAAAGGGACCTAAGTTTTGGTGGATTGTCACTAGTGGTCTCACTCATGTCTTAGACCATAGAAATCTCTCCAAAGCTCAATGAGTTCTCTTTGAACTTGATGCATATGCTTGTTGTTATCTAATGGATGCTTTGAGCTTTGATTTGATGAAAAGGATAAACTACGTGGGAACGGCTCGTGAGATATGGGAATCAATCAAGCACACCTTCGGTGATTCCTCCACATGGGATGATGGCAAGTTCAAGAAGGAGGAGTCCAAGAAGGAGGTGCATGAGTGTGCCGAGCATGATCACAATTTGGTGATTGTGGAAGATTGCTCCACCTCATGGTCAAGTGATGATGATGATGATATTACCATAAGATCACTTGACAAGATTGATGATGATGCCACAAGTGATGCACATGATGATTCTATCTCAAGCACACTTGGTGGTGATCTTGATGATGTTGGTTCATTCTAGAGCCATGATTGTGATGCTACTACAAGCCTATTCACTACACCACATTGCTTCATGTCACAAGGTGACACCAAGGTATCTAATGCTAATGTGGTTGATCATGTTGATTCATATGATGAGCTTGTTAGTAGACTTGCTTGCATGAACATTGCTTTAGAAAATAAGAAAGACAAAACTTTAAAATTGAAAATTGAAAACTCTTTTCTAAAGAACTCATATGAAGAACATAAGCACTTACTTGATGTTCTTAAATCTTCACATGATGAGCTAAAATTGACTCATGAGAAGCTTTTTGTGTCTCATGAAGAATTATTAGAACAACATGCTTCTCTCATTAAAGCATTTTCAAAGAAACTTAAAAATAATGAGAGCTCATGACATGAGTCAAGTGATCAATTGCAACATGTGACTAACTCATGTGATGTAGGGAAGAAGCATGTATCCACCTCTTGTGATGATTTATTAGATATGCCATGTTCTTCACATATAGATGGTTGTTCTACTTCTATGTCTTGTGAAACTAACCTTTTGAAGGAGAATGATGAGCTCAAGAATGAAGTGAAGAATTTGAGCAACAAGTTAGAGAGGTGCTACAACACTAAAATCACCTTCGAGCACATGTTGAACAACAAAAGAAGCTATGGTGATATGAGTGGCGTTGGATTCAACAAGAGCATGATCAAGGGGGAGAGAAAAAGGGAAAGAAGGATGAAAAAGTTACTACAAAAGAAGCTCTCTCATTCCATGTGCTACAAATGCCATGAAATGGGACATCTTGAGAAGGGTTACCCTAATATTGAGAAGCTCAATTTGAAGAAAGAAGAAGAGAGGCTCAAGCATGTCAAGTGCTTCAAGTGTTGCACATGGGGTCATCTCACCTCTATGTGTCCAACCAAGAAATTGGTGAAGCAACAAGAGAAGCCTCAACCAAAGCCACTTGAGCAAGTAAATATACCCCAAGAGCAAATCAAGATCAAACATGAAGATGATAGTAACTTGATGATGAAGAAGAAGAAAACAAGAAGGGGTGGAAGGGCAAGGCATCCAATGCTTGCTCAAGATGCCAAGATGATGAGCAAGACCCAAGATGAGAAGAAAGGGTATGCTCACATCAAGTGCTTCAAGTGTGAAGATAATGGACACTTTGCCTCAAAGTGTCCTACCAAGCTTGAGAAGAAGGCTCAAGCAACTCATGAGAGGCAAGGCAATGGGAAGTATCATATGAGCAAGCAAGAAAAGGCTCAATCAAAGAGGAAGTGCTACTCATGTCGAGAAAGGGAACACATGACTCATTCATGTCCCCTAGGCAACACTCCTAAGCTAATTTCAATTGATGATGATTCTATGCTTAGGAAAGATGACAATGATACCTTATTGATTGCAATTACAAAATATCCTGCTACTCATACTAAGGCTATGCCTAAGTATGTTGCTCCTAACTTGAGAGGACCCAAACTTGTTTGGGTACCATCAAAAAGTGGATGATTGTTTGTAGGTACCATCGGCATTGGAGGCTTGGTTCATATGGTATTCATCTTGTTGATCATATGATTGAATCAAGTTATGAATCTTAGTGCATATCCTATCCCAATGCCAAGTCAAAATGAGTGAAGTCCAAGTGCTACAACATACATGTGTCATTTATCTAGTTGTGATGATTCATTGATATATGTGATGGCTTGCAAATATATGAGTTGAAGCTTGCTAATTGGATCATCATGAAACAACCAAGGTATATTTCTTGTTGATCATTTTATTTGGGTGCATATGGGTTGATTGAATTGGATAAACATGTAATGTAGCTTGCTATGAGATGATTGAATGGATAAATAGCTTAGTAATCAAGTTTGGATTGATTTGTGTTGGATAAATTCATAAGATGACTTTGAGTAAGTGGATTGAATGGATTATGTCTTGTGAAAGTATTCAAACAAGTTAGTTTCAAGTTTGATTCACATTTGATGAAGAATAGCTCAAGTGATGGAAATCTATCCTATATTTGAAAAACTGAGCTAGCTTAAGTGAGGATCCTGTTGGGGACCCCCTTTTTCATTCTCTATAATACAATGAAACGTAGCTCTCCTGCGTTTTCAAAAAAAGATCAAGTCTGAGTTTAAGTAATCAAATCTATTTAGATTGGCTTGAAATTTGGTATGCATGCTCTAGACTTATGATACAAGATGCTTTACAAATTTCATGAGAATTGGATAAGAATTGCTTTGATTTTGGAGTAGATCTTGTCAGCTATAGTGTAGTAGTTTTCAGTATGTAGCAGTGGTGGAAGAATTGAAATCTGGTAGCAAACTAGAAGTCAAATGAAGCCCATATTTTTACAGCTGCTATATGACTTAGTGAAGCATATCTTTACCAAATTTCGTGGCATTTGGATCTGTATGGGAGATATGGATTATTCTTTGAAGGGTATAGAATCTGCCAGAAAAGTAACTAATATTGGATTGATCAAAAGTCACTTTGATTAAAAGGTCCTCATGCTAGAAATATGTTTATAAGTGGTTGAGGTACCTAAGTTTGGTTTTGATATGATCTAGAATCATGAAAAGCAAAGAGCACAAGGCTATTTGATTGTGGAGTGTACTTAGCACATATTTGGTACTCAAGTTAAAGATAAAGATCAAACTCAAGATAAAGATGAAGTTTAAGTTCTAGTGATAATTGGAGATCACTTGGTAGAAAGAAAAGGACTTAAACAAGTAGAAAGAAAAGGACTTAAAGAAGGATTCATGGTTACTCATCAAATTAGGTCCTTCACTTGGATCAATCAATCAAGATATTTTAAGTGAGTATCAAGAATGGTTCTTTGGAGAGAGGTCACTTCTCCCTAGTGTAGGGGCTTGCTGCCTATGTGTAAGTAAACCAAGTGTGGTACTTAGAAGGCTAATATGGAAGTGGTGATCTGATGAGCATTTGAGATGCTTAGTTGAAGTAATCAAAAGGGTTGATCAAGAAAAGTAAGCAACACCCAAAAGAGAGCTAGTCATGACAATTCAAGTGGTATTCTCACTCATAGTTCTCTCATGCAAGCATTGATCAAAACAAGAAACAAGCCAACCACATCATGATAGTGCACTTGATCTTAAGTGGTTCTCAATACATATGGGTGAACTGTGAAGAATGGACTCTATCTATGATGATTGGTCTTCACCAAGCTATAAATTGGACTTCACATTGCTATTACGGAGGCTAATTAGAATCAAATAACTATCCTCTACTCCAAGATAGCAAAGGTATCATTGTAATATGCATGATCATTTTCATCCCTTACTAGTATGCGGTTAGTGCATATAGTACATGCTTCATAGGATCATGCATAACAAATGAAATGTTTAAATTCATAGCCTACCACTATTGCTTGTTTGATTAATTGATCTAGTGGTAGTATATAAGTTTGTTCATGAGCTAGTGAACCCAAGTACTTGATTTATTTTGGATTGCCAACAAGTGACAAGTACAACATTAGCAAGATAACCCTTGCAAGAGGTATGAAGAAGCTTGTCATTGGTTCAAACTGGACTTGGAAGCTTAGGCAAATCAATTTAGTTCAAGTCAACTTAGAAGCTTATGATAAGTGACAAGAGTACATGCACAAGACAACAATGCAAATGGATATCTAGTTTTTCAAGTGGTATCTAGACTTAATTGATCTATTAAGTGATATCCTAGAAGTGGTACTCATGAAGGTAGCAAATATTCAAGAAATGATCAAAATTGACAAATCCAACAAGTTGTTCTATGGTAGCAAATTCTTTCAAGTGGTATCACATTTCTAGATGTGGTATCAATCATACAAGATGGTGGTTCCACAAGTGATCCTCAACTTTAAGTGATCATCAAGTGAAAAATGTGTCCCTCACATAGGGGGAGGTGCCCCATCGATTGGTATCAAGGTCAAAGATCCTATATGTGGTATCTCAAGAGCTATACAAATGGTGTCATTCAACATATGAAGTGGTGTCCATAAAAAATGCAAGATTCAAGTGTCAACCATCTATTCCTAAGTGCAACCCTTTGTATCAGTAAGATGCACACCTTTTATGGAAATTGATGACAAAGGGGGAGAAGTTGGAACAAAGATATGTAAATGCATAATGGGGAACAAGAAGTAGAAGTTGGACATAGACAAAGAGGAAGCAATATTGAAGAATGAAGAAGGATCAATATTACTTGGACAAGAGAAGGACACAAGTAGGGAGCAAGCTCATGAACTTGGTTGTTTGCATTTGATATGTGCATATTCATGTGCTTGCTTGCATTGCATAAGTTTTAAATTGATTATACATGCTTATGCGATGTATGCTAGTTGTAGAATTTGAATGATGAAATGAAAACTAGCATGCATAGGATGATAGCTAGTCACTTGGCATGTTTTTCAAGTAATACTAGTACCTTGCTTCTAATATTGATCTCATGGGGTATCTAGTGTTTTTGTTTCCAAGTGGTATCTAGCTAACCATGGTGCTAAGGATGAATTTAAAGGTGCAACTTCGATTGGTATCATGCTTCAAAGGTTTATTCTATATACCTTAGCATCATTTGGTAGTAGTTACTCTCCCACAATTCCAATCTATGCATATATGCGAGCTTCAAACCAAACACTCTTGCACATATGTAGGGGGAGCTAATACTACCAATTCGGGTTTGTGGTACTTGTCCAAAATCATTTACACAAGGTAAAAGTGCTTGGCCAAGTAACATGAATCCAAAAGAGCTTAATTTCTATATCTTTGTAGAGTTGTCATCAATTACCAAAAAGGAGGAGATTGAAAGGTCTTTGTTTGGTTTTGGTAATTGAGTGACAACCTTAGGTGGACTAATATGTGGTTGAGTGGAATACACATGTGATTAGTCCACAGGTACATCATGTGAGAGCAACCTTTGCCATGGAGGTGAAATGGCTTAGAGATGTTGCAAAGCTCACACATGTGATGAAGGAGCTCATTGCATGAGACATGTTATTGAGTCATGTGATCAAGGTGGAGAAGATCAAGACAAGACTTGGCTCGACAGACCGGTTGCAAGTGTGAAGGGCAAGTTGAGTGATGACTTGGCGCCGATGGACCGAAGCAATGGTGAAGAGAAGTGAAGTCAAGATCGATGAACCAATATGGTCACATGATGATATAAAGTGGATCATATCATTTGGTGATTGGTTGGTGCATATGTTGCATCGACATCGAAGGAGATGGAATGGAATGCGCAAGGCAAAGGTATAACCTAGGGCATTTTATTTCACCGGTCATAGGCGTGTAGAGAAGTTGATGATCGGATTTAGGATAGATGGTCGTACTATTAAGAGGAGCAAACTTGTTTGGATATTGGTCATCTAGTGCCACTTGAGTGATCTAACTTTGCATCATTGCTAGGATCGAGTGGCGTGACAAGTTGAGTGACTAATCCTTTGAAAAATGTTTGTGAAAATGCTAACACATTTGCACTTGGTGGTGTTGGCACATTTGCAAAGGAGTTGAAATTGGTGAAGAAAAGAAGTTGATCGTGCTAGTCACGGGGTGACCGGACGCGTTCGACACTGAGACCGGACATGTCTGGTGTGCCAGACTTGGGCAGGTGACGCAAACGTGATCGGACACGTCCGGAATTGCGATCGGATGTGTCCGGTATTTAGCCCTATCATGATCAGCTAAGGTGCGTGACCAGACTCTAGTTCGAGGAGGTGACCGGACGCTGAGCAGTCACTGTTCATGCATCAGGTCGTGGTGACATGGCACGTGGTTGATCCATAGATGATTGGACGTAGGGGCGCATTTGGTTGGGCGTACCGGATGCATCTGGTCGCCATTTTTCATCTCTGGACCCTTACTGAAGTTGATCGGATTCTAGCTGGTGTAGCATCAGGTTGTGTTGTGGTGCATCCAGTCTCAGTGCTGAGCAAGGTGGTGCATAGGCAATCAGACTCCGCGTGGGTGTGTCTGATCAAGTCAGTGTTCATCGCATGAGCGAGTTAGCCATTAGCAGTAACGGCTATTTCAAATGGCTAGTGCCACGTGGAGGCGGTACAGCCTCCGGTCAGTGCGTAGTGAGCCTAGTGAAGGGGTAACGACTCTATTTGTTCATGGGGTTATAAATAGGAGCCTTAGCCGGACTTAGGCCAGGAGCTGAGAACACTAGAGCCTTGGTCGCTTGTGTGGTGGTGCTTGAGAGTCCTCTAACTCACTTATGCTTGATAGTGTTCATCCGATCGAGTAAGTGAGCGATTCTAGTGTGATTGCATCATGAGGTTGCATCGAGTGGCACTAGATGATCGAGTTGCAAGCCGGTGGTGCTTGTTTCTCTTAGAGGTTGCCACCTCATAGATGGCCTGGTGGCTTGTGACTCCATTGAAGCACGCGAGAAGATTATACGGTGCTCCAGAGGAGGATTTGTGAGGAGGATTGTGCTCAGCCCTCGAGGATCGTGAAGAGCAACTCTAGTTGAGCGTGTCATTGAGCTACCCTCACTCATGGGTAGGTTCTTGCGGTGCCCGATGTGTGGGCTTGGCAGGTGATGCCAATTAGTCGCCGAACCACCAAGTGAGCGGTCGACACAACGGGGACTAGCGTTTTGGTAAGCACGTGAATTGTAACACCCTAAAATTTCCTCTTTTTGAAATAGATATAAATTGATTTAATTTTGTATTTTTTGCTCAAGAAAACATAGGTAAATAATAAATTTTCATTAAATTAAAATTTATCATAAGGCTTAGCAACATTTTTGTGCATTCATGCTGATGCATACTTATTTTTGTGATGAGTGGTTATGTCCAAAATTCAAAATAATTTCAAATGCTTTTGAAATGGTTTGAAAATGGATTTGAAAATAAAAAAAGGAATTGTATTTTCTTCTTCTCCCTTTCTTGGCTTTTGGCCCGAGCAGCCCAGCACCTGCTCCCTCTCTTCCACCGAGGCCCAGCACCGCACTGCGCACTATTTCTCTTCCCCCATGCGTGACCGCCTCGGACACGACTACCGTTGCCTCTGACTCCGCCACTGCTACACATCGCCTTGCCGTGCCTCCCAAGGCTCCAGGGCCTTAAATAGCGGCCGCCCATGCCCGTGCCTTCCAATTCCGAGCTCCAGAGCTGTAGCCACCTTCGCTGAGACGCCGCACCACGCAACCCTAGCATCACCGCCATCACCGCCCGTTTCGCTGAGCCGAGCGCCGCCCTCCGTCGCTCCGCACTTCGGTAATCCATCTAGCCGAGTTCGCTGCTTTCTCCTCTATCTTCTAGTGGCCTCGGTTTGTTTTCTCATGGACCGTAGGCCATAAACCACTTGCACCACCTGACTCCGTCAATGGCGCCGCTGTCGGTGTCGCCGCCGGCCAGCCAGCGTTGCTATTTCCCCGCCCGATCTGTTTTGGATCGTTAGATCGTGATCCAACGGCCGACAATCATTGATACCGGTTCAGCCGGCCTTTTTGTAAACAAGCCCCTGAAGTTTTCTATGTGTTAACCCATGGTCCAAAGCATATTCCTAAAATATGTTTTCTTCTTTTGAAAACATAGTTTCTTTCTAGTAGATCCAAAATACGTTTTCATCTATTTACAGTTTTGCCACTATTTTCTTTAGGCTATAACTCTACGTTTTAACTCCGATTTGATCCGTTCAAGTTGCGTTAGATTCGTAATTGCGTAATCTACATGTTCATCCTATTGTTGAACATGTTTTCAACTTTTGAAATTTGAGATTAGATTTAATCTATTATTTTATTAAAGGAAATCTTGTTTAATTTATAACTTCTTCGTTATAGCTCTGATTAGAGTGTTTTTCGCATTTGTGTGTTCATAGTAACGTGTAGAACATCTTTAAAACCTTTTCACTTGTTGTTTCATATGTTTGGTATACTATTCTAATTTAGTTCTATTATTTGCTTCGTGTATGATTGCATGGATGCTTGTGTGGTGCTTTATGATCATGTCCAGTCGGTGAGCTTTGCATTGGTGATATAAAAGAAGTTGGTGGACCAGAAGAAGTCCTTTGAAGGTTTGGACTAGAAGAAGATCAAAGTTTAAGGCAAGTATAGCATGGGATCTTTCTTGTTGTCCTATACACCTTTAATCATTTAATTCATACTGCATGTGTCTACCTTGACTACCACTAAGGATTTTCTAGCTTTGTACATATGCCTTGTCACCTATGGGGTATTGCATTGGGTAGGATGATGCTAGTGCTCAATTAAAAACTGTGATCTTGTAACTTGACTAATGGTATATGCAATAAACATTAAAAGATACTTTTAGCAACTTGGAATAAGGGGCTAGAGCATTGGACTGTTTTATGGTGCTCTAGATTTATCTCCCTAAGGATTTATCTGTAAGCGAACATTCAGGACTTATAGTATAACTGTGAGGGCTACATGGCTCTGGCTTTAGCTCAGTATGAGGACCTTTTCTAGCTTGTTAGATGTTACCTTTATGGCGTAAGAATGGCTTGCCAAATCAGGTATAGGACAACCTCTACTCTTATGTGTATAGGCTACGTGTTATTATGCCATTCGATAGGGGGTTCCTATATCTGTTTGTCGAGTGAATCTAATGGCCCTAACTTATTAGACGAACCTTTGAAAGGCTTTATAGTGAACCCTGCCAACCTTCCTTGGTAGTGGGTCAAGAGGTTGGCCGCCTCGAACGAAAGGGTAAATCACGACTCACAATGAAAGTATACAACCTCTGTAGAATGTAAAACTGGTATATCAGCCGTGCTCATGGTCATGAGCGGCCTTGGACCCTTACGGAATAGATGATCATTAATGGTTAATGATGATGAACACTAATGATAAAGATGCTCACTAATAATTACTGTTAATGCTATTCATTATTCATGTTTACCTGATCATGTATTTATGTGAGCTTGTGAATAAACTTGTTGCTACTTCTATGCTAAAATTATAACAATTAAAAGCTAATCGTAGTTAAACCAGTATCAGCCTTTTGAGCCTCATGAACCCCATGTTATATTTGTTGAGTACGATATGTACATACGCTTGCTTTATTGTTTGCAATTATTTGGATAAAAATCCCGGATGGATACTAGATTGCTAGAGTTTGGAGAAATTAGGCTTGTGATCAACCAGTCAGTTGTCCCTGTAAAATTAGAGTCTTCACCCGAAGATCAGAGTTGTCTTTCCACTGTTTGCTATCTAAGGCTATATTCTTTATACTAAGTACGATATATATATCGAGCATTGTCTATTGATATTACCCTTATTTGCAGCTATATGTGAGATTTAACTTTCTAGGCTCACATATGATGTGTATTTAGTTTTGTTTTTAAAACCAGGTGCTACATGAATCTCGGGATAAAATCATCGTGTCATCTTTGTCTTCCCGTTGGTTTACATCCACTTTACACAAGCTTGCAATTACTTTTATATACATTGTGGTGGTATAATTGCTTTTGTAATTAGTTTGCTTGTGTAACTTGCTAGTTACATTCTTGCTTGTGTAGCATAGAAGTAGCTCCCTTGCGTGGCTAATTTGGTTTTAGTAACATTGTTAGTCAAATTGCTTAGTTTGTGTAGCTAAGTAATTTGCGTTCTCTAATTTGTCATTAGTTGTCTTGTTATTGAGCATTGCTAATGAGCTTAGGAGCTTTGTGCTTTTACTTGCTAGATTATGTAGGAACTCCCCGTTGCTTGAAGTACTGGTGTCATAAGTTTGTGTGACATTGCTTCTAGAATTGATTAGGTGAGCTCTAACTAGCCCAGTACCTTTGTTGTCTAATTAAAATATTTATAAGGTATCTGTGAACTTAGATAGATATATGTAGTTTTGGTAGATCAATAATTTTAATTTTACATTAATTTTAAAAATAATTATTCCCCCTTTTAAACCGTCGTCTGTCCCTACAACGGCCTAGACGTCAATTAAGTTCGGAGGTAGCGGCGGCCACGCAACGCTCAGTCGCTCAGGTAGGCAGGCCGCAAGCCGGATAGGATAGGTTTCTTTTTTCTCTCTCTCTTTCCTTGCTACTTTGCTACTGTTTTTTTTTTGTTTCTTTTCTCTTTTACGTGCCGACCATCTCCCACCGTGCGTGTATTGACGGACAAAAGGATTATGAAACAGGCGCTCATCCACGTCCACTGCCGATATACAACCATGCACTAGAATCCAAAATGCTGACATCAGCGTTTGTTGAATGCTTTTAAAATTTTTAAAAAGTGATAGTTTACAAATTAAGCATCTAAATTAAATTTTAATTACACCATTATGTTTCTGGTAATAAATCATTGAAAACAAGACCCCACGTGATTATATTTAGATAATGTTTTATTAACAAACATTTATCTCCAAAAGATAGAACGTTTTTATTTTATAGAGCAGAAGCGATGTTCAAGGTTAAGAAAATAATGGCTCTGTTCGCTTCTCTTATAATCCGTTTTTTTCAGTTTGTTTTTTTCAGCTGGAACAGTGTTTTCTCTCTCACAACAAATTAGCCGGAACAGTATTTTGGGTTGTTTTCCAGCGAAGCGAATAGGGCCAATGTGCCGCCTTCCCAAGACAAATGTTCAAGGTCCAGAAGAACTGTATTCCAGATTTATGAGAATAAAATTTTAAGTGCATACAAATGGTATTATAATATTGATGAAAAAAATTACAAATGATATAGAATATATAAGAAGAAAATAGAAAAATTAAATAGAGAACATTCATTCACAGAAATGCCCGTCTAAGACGTCAATTCCCTTCCACTACACCATATAAGTGTTTTGCGTTAAATATAAATATTTGGATTAAGTCAACTTTTGACCTCTCAACTATTGTGTTGGTCTAATTTTAACCCTCCACTACAAAACCGTTTAGTACCGGTATCCCAACTATCAAAACCGTTCACTTTTAGCACCTGGGCGGGGGCAAAGCCGTTTTGATCGACGTTGAGCGGTTTTGACCACGCCACGCAGACGTTGACCGTCACGTAGGACGCTGGCCTACATCCCAACGACATGTGGGGCCCGCGCATCACCCACTCATTCCCTCCCTCTCCTTGCTCCAGCTCTAGCAGCATTCGGACAGGCAGTGAGGCGCAGCTCTAGTCGAGACAGTGAGGCGCAGCTCCTGACGGTGACGAGACAGTGAGGCGCAGCTCCAGTCGAGCCGTCGTCGGGCTTGTGTGTGCGCGTTGCTCCACCACCGGACGAGCAGGCGACTGCGCCATGGCCGCCGAGCTAAAGCACCACCAGCTACGCCACTGCTCCCCTTGCACTCGTTTGCCGCCGTCAGGCTACCATGCCACCGCCAAGCGAGCGCGTGCGGGGGCTACCACGTCGGGCCAACTAAGCCATCGTCGGGCTCACGCGTGGGGGCCACCGGATGAGCAGGCGGCCGCGCCATGGCCGGCGAGCGCGCACGATTGGGATGCACGGGCACGTGAGCAGGGCAACGATGCCAAGTTGCAGCGGCGGCACGTGAGCAGGGCGATGACGCTTGAGCAGGCTGCGGCGGTGCACGTGCAGGGCTGCAGCGGTGCGCGAGCAGGGCGGTGGCACTCGAATAGCACGACGTGTGTGACACGCGAGCAGCACAGTTGGCCGGTTGTCGGCAAGCCATGGCCATGCGGGCCCGCCGGCCTAGCCCCACCGTTGCTCTGCTCGGAGCCACCGTTGCCGTCGCACGCCACACCACTTCGCCGTCAGTTGTGCCACGCGCACCAGACGTCCTTCGATGCACGCGCTCTGCAGCAGCCATGCATGCCAAGGCATTGAGTGCCCGGGGCCCAGCCAAGCTCACCAGCCACTATGGTGCCTCAACGTGGTGCTCTCCATCACCCAGAGCTCGCCCATCGACCCCAAGCTCCACGCTGCTCGCTCTCTCTGCTGCTTAGCAAGCATATTGCCCTCGTCGATCTCCTTCCTCAAGCAGCCAGCAGCCGAGATGATTAGCGTACAGGAACCCCCTCATCCTCCTCTCTCTCTCCCATGCTCTTGGATTCATAAATGGTGGCCGAAATCGCCGGATGACGAAGCTCCAGTAGTCGTCCATGGCGGACGAGCCTTGGGAGCACGACGACCATGCCTCTGCCTCCCCTCTCTCTGTTATTTTATTTTGTTTCTCACCAGCAAGTCACAGCAGCCACATATCCATCCATCTCTCTAGGCCCACATACACATACACACCACCAAAAGCCGAACAGCGTGGCGTGGTCAAAACCGCTCAACATCGGTCAAAGCAGCCTTGTCCCTGCCCAGATGCTAAAAGTGAACGGTTTTGACAGTTGAGGTACCGGTACTAGACGGTTTTGTAGTTGAGGGTTAAAATTAGACCAACACAATAGTTGAGGGGTCAAAAGTAGACTTAGTCCTAAATATTTTCATTATTGAACCATGTCAAACCATTTTAATCGAAAAAAAATATATGACACTGATATTACTTTAACCTAAAATATATCACACATCTCATAAGTCACGTGTGAATACTTAAATATAATTATGGAACATTAAACTTATATTATGTGAACATCTGAAAATATATCATAGAACATCACATTTATACTACACAAATATCATATGTATCTTATAGAAATATAGGAATTAAAAGAGTAGGAAAAATGTTAAGACAAACAAAAGAAAGGTCATGTAACCTTAGAAATAAATGAAAATACAAAAGAAAGAATAAATAAAAACAAAACATTAAGTGGATATTACTTGGACAACCTGAAATATATCATAGAACATCTCACAAAATACCATGTCAATACTCAAAGATAATATTGAAATATCTTACTAATACTACATGAACATCCGTAAACATACCATAAAACATCACATGTATAATACACGAATATCATATGTTTCTCATAAAAATATTGTACATAAAGAGCCTATATAATAGAAAAAGGAACAAAAATTCAATTGAAAATAGTCAATTGCAGTTAAATAAATAAGAAGAAAAGTGGAAATAAAATGATAAAGTAAATGAAAAGAACAAAAATTCAAAAGAGTATTGAAAGAAAAAATAAACAGAAAAAAAGCAAACAAAAGAAAAGGAAAAAAGATCACATAACAGTGAAAAGGCTGCAACAGACGTGACTCGCACCTTCCATTGTTCCTTATGTTCCGACTTGCATAAGAACAACTAGCGCAGCAAGGGACCCAACACGCCGCTAGCGTACTCCACACGACAACTAAACAACAAAATAAACATGAAACAAAATAATATAGAAAAATAATGAATTAGAATTAGAAGAAAAAATACCATAGGTCGTACTAATCAACAAAATAACCAAACATTAGGAAAACACAAAAGTAATAAAATGGAAATACCACGTAATAGAGAAAAGTAAAAAACATCACTTGAATATCGATGGAACAACCTAGAACATATCGTAAAATCATAGGTACTATGTGAATAACCAAATGATGTATCGTATAACGTCTCATTTATACTAGGTGGAACATCTCCGAGTACATCACAGAACATCTGGGAATACATCATGGAATATCTCATTGATATAGTTTGAATAAAGAGTATACACCATAGTATCATAAATATATACTACATAAAAATCATATACATCTCATGAAATATCAAAAATAAAAAGTAAAGCAAAAAATGGTGAAAAAGAATTATCAATTAATTAATTAGAATGAAACACAGAGGAAAATTAAAAATGTAAAAAGAATGAAAATAGGAAAATCTACTGAAAATAGAAAATAAAAGAGAAATAAAAAATAGAATAGAAGAAAGGATAAAAAAGATTCTAATAAATAAATAAAGGAAATAATTATGTAGAATAAATATAAAATAAAGAAATCGAAGACAAATAAAATAAAAATATAATAAATATCATTGAGAACAAAAAAGAAAAAGAAATAGAAATAGAAAGCAAACAAAACAAAAGGAAAAAAGAAAGGGTCGTATATAAATGTCCATGTAGCCCAGGGCACGACGGCCCGGCACGAAGCCCGCATTTTTTGCTCGGCCCAAGCACGGCACGGCCCGATAATCAGCAGGCCCGGGCCACCCTAGCCTAGGGGTACAGGTCGTGCCTAGGCTGTCGCTCAAGCCCGTGGGCTGGCACGGCACGGCCCGGCCTACAAAGGTCAACCCGGTAGCGGCCTGACATCTCCCCCATCCTCAGTCCCCCACGGCCTACCAGGCTGCCCAACCCTAACGGCTCCCCCTGCCTCCCCTCCCATATATAAGCGCGCAGACACGACACCTTCTCCCTCACCCCGAACCCTAAATCATTTCCACTCCCCCTTGCGCTGCTCTTGCCTCGTCGTCTCGTCTGCTGGTGGCGTCCGACCTCCTCGACTCCGATGACCTCGATTTGCCTACCGTCGATGAGCCGCTCCTTACTCCTCATCTCCTCCTACCTGATCCCCTCCCTCTCCACCTCTTCCTTCTCCCTCTCCTTATCTTCCCTCTTGATCTCGGTGATTATGTGAGTTCGTGTCCCCGACTCCCCGTCTGTCTCTCCTCCATCGCTCGCCGTCCTTCTAACTGATGTGTCATCTTCTCTGGGTGGCCCTCATCTTCTTTAGCATCGGGCTCCGGTTGCGTAGGTATAACCCTAACCCTAACCCTCCTCTTCTTCCATTGATGATTGATCTATTCTGATCTATTCTTGTCCTCCTCCATCTCTTTGAAAAGGTCGGTGGCCGATGTGTCGTCCTCTAGCTGTAGCATAGAGCGACCAAGGCTGCCCCGCGCACCGTTGAGGAACGGTGCTAGAGAGCCCTCCACGGTCAAGGGTGCCATGGCTGGTGCTGATGACGAGATCATCTGGACGCTCACCGGCAACGATGATCTGATCGCGGCAGGCCTGGCCCTTGAGGACGACGACGACACCCATAAGGACGCTGCTGCCTTGTTCGGTATCGATGTCGGTGGTGGCTCTGCTGCTCCGATCGATCTGGACGGCGGCGGTGGTGAAGGGGCGACGGTGACTGGGACCCCGACCTGCTTCAACGGCTTAGCTCCATCTGTTGCTGGTAACTCTTCTAGTGTTGGTACTGGTAAGCGTAAATCTGCTATGTGGGTTAATTTTGATGAGATCTATGAGACTATGAATGGTAGGAAAATATACACTAAAGCTACCTATAAAATATGTATGTATACTTTGTCTGCTAGATCTAATGCTGGCACTAGCCACTTGAAGAGACACTAGAAATCTTGTAGGTAAAAAACTAATCACAGTTATTTTTTCTGGTGTTTACTATCCAACTAGTCCACTTATTCTGCACCATCTGCTAGACATTGCTTCTCATTTATATGCAAGTGAAAAAAGATCAAAATCTAATAGCAGTTGTCTATCCTATAAAGCTTAAATTCCTTAAATACTGGCAGGATATACCTCTGTTATATTCATTTGCTTTCATTCTTGATCCTAGAGCTAAGTTGAGAGGTTTATTTAATGTTCTGTAAATACTTAAAGAGAACACTATTGTTGATTACAGTTCATATTATGCTGATGTGAAAACTGAAATTTATAAGTTGTTTAACAAATATGAGAGAAAGTTTGGTGCAGCTAGGTCTTAGAGGCCTACACAGCCTGCAAGTCATACAGGTAAGAAAAAACAGTCATAGAAAAGAATCTTTGGAGGCCCTAGATCATTTGGTTTTGTTGGTCCTTCCCCTGCCTCTGCCCGCACTTCATCTCAATCTGCTTCTGCTGCTGGTTGTGAGCTCACAGCTTATCTGGACAGTGACAATGTCACTGCATATGAGGATGACTTCGACATACTTCTCTAGTGGTGTGATCACAAACTAACCTATCCTATCCTATCTATAATTGCTAGAGATATTATGTCTATTCCTGTTTCTACTATCTCTTTAGAATCATGTTTCAGCTTGACAGGAAGGATAATTGAAAAGCGGCGATGACGCTTGTTGCCTAAAACTGTGGAGATGCTGACTTGCATAAATGATTGGGAGTTAGGAGAAAGAAGGTTACAGCATGCTGTTGACAACCAAGAGTTGAAAGACTCATTCAAGAATCTTTATCTTGATGTAGATGTATCTGGGGCTACTGCTGCTGGTGGCACATCTAGGGCTAGCACATCTGGATCTGCATCTATGACTTCTGCTGGTACTTAGTGTGTGAGACTTGAGAATCTTGAGACTTGAGAGTGATCTGTTATCTTTGTATCTGTGATGTGTGACTAATACTGGTGAACAATGGTTTAAGACTTTTAAGAGTTGTGCTGCACTATTTTTCTCTTTCTAGGATTTCTCACAAGGGTGAATTTTATCTAGAAAGATTTTTAATGAGGCAATATTGCACAAACAACTTAGTTATCTTAATTTCCTTCTCTTTTGGTGGCTTTTGTTAGAATTTAGAATCTGTGACCACTTTATTACTTATGATTGTGAAATACTAAAATATGAATGAATTATGAAATGTGATTATGAAAATAGAGAAGTGTTGGATGAGAGAAGCAGTTTGAGGTGTTTTAAGAGCACCAGGCTATGGGCTGGCACGGCCCGCAGATTTGGTCGTGCTTAGCGGGCCGGTACAACACGGATTTCGGCCCGTAGGGCCGTGTTTGGGCCGAAGGCCAAGCACGAGACCCGGAGGGGCATGGCCTGGAGAGGCACGGCGTGTCGTGCCAGCCCGACTCCCTGCGGGCTGTGCCTGGCTCGGGTCGGGCCAGCCCGTTTGCCAACTATAGGGTCGTACGTAGGGAGGCACGAGCGTCATTCCGGGGATACTAGTCCGAACTCGCAGAACGTCGCGTGTGGGAATAGATGGGCCAACACCGCGCACGGGAATAGATGGGCCACATGCTCGCGCTCTATCCGAAGATTCGCGGGCGGGCGGGGGGTCGGCTCGCGTCTGCTGTCTGACCTGGTCGGAAGCGAAGATTTCCATCACTGAGCACCGGCGCCGCGCCCCTCCACACCAACTGCACCCCCCGCTTGGCGGCTCGATCTGGCCGCCGCCCGTGCCGACCTGCTCGTCGAATCCGATGAGCGCTCGGCCTTCCTCTCTCTCTTCTCTCGGTAGCGTTTGGTTGGGAGTCAAGCGGAGTGGGACGCTCTTGTCTCGACGGGGCGAGGACGGGATGGCTCCATTTTCTGTTTGGTTGACGAGGGACGGGATCGACCTATTTTGTGGTTGATTTAGAGACATAAAAAGTGGATGAGCTACCGACAAGTGGGACCCATTTGTAAGTTTTTTTTAATCTTTAAGTTTTTTTTTAATCTTTTTCTTCTCTTCTCCTTATCTCTTCCTCTCTCTCTCCTTATCTCTTCCTCCCGACGCCCGCCCCGTGCCTCTTCCGTCCTCCGCCCCGAGCTCGGCCGCCCACCGCCATGGGCCTCCTCTGCCCCGAGTTCGGCAGCGAGCCACTGAGCGCTTCCTCCGCCGGCGAGCTCAGCCACTGAGCGCTTCCTCCGCCGGCGAGCTCGTGTGGCGGCAGATCGGAGCAGAGCGGGGGCCGGCGCGAGCGCGTGCAGCGGCGGGCCGGAGCGAAGCTCGTACGACGGCGGGCTGGAGCGGAGCTCGGCCACGCGTGCGGGGGCAGAGAGGAGCTGGGGTCGGGGCGAGCTCGTGCGGCGGATCGATCTCGTCCACAGGTAGGTGCTATCCTTCCTCGTCCGCGACGGCAACGGAGCACTCGCCCGCGACCCCGTCCGTGACCGGTGACCGACGCTCCTCCTCTTCTTTCTTCTTCGCAGCGAGCCGCTCATCCCACCTGGGTCGCCCCCGTCCGTGAAAATTTTGGGGACGGGGGTCATCCCGCATCTCACGGTATATTCGCACGAGGGACATCCTCACTCCTGCTCGCCCCTCAACCAAACGTTGCTCGTCCCAGGTCCGTCCCATCCCATGCCACCTTGTCCCTCCAACCAAACGGATTGGGGGTGGAGGGTTCCTCTTTCGTTTAGGGGTGGGCGGCTGGTTTTTGGGATCAGAAAAAATCATTCTCCTTGATGTGGGATTGGGGTTCTATTGGAGCCCCCCAAACCTGCGAATGGTGTTGTTTTTTTTCCGTCAATTGTTATTGGGGGTGGTATTCTCACTCTGTTGGGGATGCTCTACATGTTCAGTTGTTCACTGTTTGCACCACACTACATCCATAAAAGGGGTAGTATATTAAACATTAAACAATAACGAGAATATATGAATCAGTGGGCACTGCAAAGGCATGAAGCAAATTGCCACAAAATAACTGTTGAGTTCTCAGCAATAATGGTTTGCCAGGCAGGGCAATAAAATGCCATGTTGTCAAACAGGCTGCCTTGAGTTCTCAGCAAAGCTATGTCTAAGGGAAGCCAGTTGGAACATTGTTAGTAGCAGCTTGATCAAGAAGGGAACTGACTCTGAGATTTCCTTTTAGGCTTTTAGCAAGTAACACCACATGTGATTCGTGTTAGCAAATGCTTTTAATTTGAGGCAACTAAAATTGGTTGGCTAGGCCTTTTCTTTTCTTCACATTTGAATGAAACTAAAAACGTTGCTAGCAAAACAAAATATAGAAATAGAGGACGGTGGTAACTGGGTGAATGAAAAATGGCCTTAGCATTATGAGCAATTCTTTTTTGGCCCTTTTATGGTTGAATCCTCATATGAGGTAATGCCTACTTGTAGTCTCTTGGAACAAAGAATCAAAGATGCTTATCTTTCATATTGTGGTTGGCATTGTAAGTTATTAGTTCATTTTACTTTTGTAGGTTTAATATGTGGTGCATTATGTTGCTCTGCTCAGTGTGTTTTCCCTTTGTAACCCCTGCAGTCTTACATCATGCTATGCTTAGTTTTGTTTTTTGGATTTCAGTTTTCGGACATAATGGATGGGCAAGGCACAAAGCACAGGATTTTGATGGTGTCTGACTTTTTCTTTCCAAACTTTGGTGGGGTGGAAAGCCATATCTACTACCTGTCACAATGTCTACTTAAGCTTGGCCATAAGGTCCTATTTTCCTCAAAACTATATAGCTTTCTGTTTGCTTATCGATTCTTTAGGATGTTAGATGCTCTTAACAAATATTCATCCGATATACTAATGATTATTTTTCTCTCCAATCTGCCACTTTCATCAGTTTCTTTACCCTTATCTGTGTTATACTAGACTTTTAGGATCTTGCATGTATACTGAGATGCTGTCAGACTGGATGACATGGACATGCATAGTAGATCATTAACTGTGAGCTGCCAAATTTTGAGCAAAGATTTGAACGAAATTTATGTGTTTTCCCTAGGTTGTTGTCATGACGCATGCGTATGGAAATAGATCTGGAGTACGATATGTCACAAACGGTTTAAAGGTCTATTATGTACCATGGAGGCCATTCCTGATGCAGAATACACTTCCTACATTATTCTTGACCTTTCCAATTGTAAGGACAATTATTATTCGAGAGAAGATTTCTGTCGTGCATGGACATCAAGCTTTTTCAACACTGTGTCATGAAGCATTAATGCATGCTAGGACGATGGGGTACAAAGTTGTCTTCACAGATCACTCACTTTATGGTTTTGCTGATGCTGGAAGCATTCACATGAATAAGGTGCTGCAGTTTACTCTTGCAGATATTGATCAGGCAATATGTGTCTCTCATACAAGCAAAGAGAACACTGTCTTGAGGTCTGGGATATCTCCAGAGAAGGTTTTCATGGTTCCTAATGCAGTTGATACTGCAATGTTTACTCCCTCCCCCAAGCGCTTAAGCTGTGATGAAATAGTTATTGTTGTGATCAGTAGATTAGTATACCGAAAAGGTGCCGACCTTCTTGTTGAAGTCATTCCAGAATTGTGTCGTCTATTTCCAAAGGTGAGTTTGAGCTACATCACAATATAAGCCAAATAACCCTGGTGAATTGTGTATGTACACACTAAGGGAGAGCCTTTGTTACACAGCATATAACAAACTCGATCACCAAATGTTTTGATTGATGTGCATGTAAAACAAAGTCTATGGCAGTACATTTTCATTGGACAGTAGAGTTTGGCTGTTTTCATGAAGTCATCTTGCACCATTATTTTCTTATTGTATGTTTTGTTTTGGATTTAGGAAGTTGGTTGTATTTTGTCAATTAATGACGCCATGGACTTGTCAGGTTCACTTTATTGTTGGTGGTGATGGTCCAAAACGTGTGCGCCTTGAAGAAATGAGGGAGAAGTTCTCCCTTCAGGATAGAGTTGAGATGTTAGGAGCTGTACCTCATGCTCAGGTGCGATCGGTTCTGATATCTGGACATATATTTTTGAACAGGTAAATTCTTCCTACATTTTCATCATTTCAAGTTGAAAAATCTTGTTTCTACTCTCCAGTGTGTTCATCCCTCTTTTCTTGATGGACTTCGATCTTGAGCCATTTGAATTTGGGATACCTTTTCTGTGCTTGCAATAAAATTTTGACATTCTTATATCAGATTATTTAAGTTCTCTTGAGTATGTGGTCCAAAAACACAAACTAGGAATATGATTTAATACACAAGTTTATTCATGAACGTAATGGGTAGTTTTCTTCTGAATTCTAAATATATTTTAGATGGATCAGGAGTTAACTGAAGGATGATAACTTTTCGCTCATCTTGCATCACCTACCTTCATTGTCAATTATGACATAGTGCTATAGAGAAACTAATTGATAGGAAAATTAATCTCTGGGACAGATGCAAAGGGTTTGACCATTTTATGTATAATACTGTAAGTAACACTGAAACCTAACCTTTGTTATTTTTAGTTCACTTACAGAGGCATTTTGCATAGCCATTCTAGAAGCAGCAAGCTGTGGACTGTTGACAGTGAGCACAAGAGTCGGTGGTGTCCCTGAGGTATCCAGTTATGATCTTAAGTTTCACTTTTACAGAAAATCCCAACCTTTGTTAGATGATTTTTCAGTTTCATGCAGTTCATTATTTCTTTTTACAGGTTCTTCCAGATGACATGATAGTACTTGCAGAACCAGCTCCTGGAGATATGGTAAGAGCTGTCAAGAAAGCCATCGACATGCTACCTGGCATAGACCCCCAAATTATGCATCTTCGGGTAAGTCTGAACTCTCAACATTCCACACCTTAATTGTACCCTTTCCATTGTGTTCATTTTGCATTAGCCTCTATTTAGTCGTGTGCAAGGTCCTTGTTCTTGATTGATCTTCTTCTGTTTTGCATCCTAGATGAAAAAACTTTATAGTTGGGATGATGTGGCCAAAAGAACTAAGATTGTTTATGATCGTGCAATGCAGTTTCCAACAACAAATTTACTAGATCGCCTTCCCCGGTGAGTAAACACAAGATGCTGACGACTCATCTTGTTTCTTCAATAGATTTTATTAATGAAATAATGTATATCTGTTTTTTGTCTATCATTGACTAACAAAATTTATTTCATCATCCCCTCCTGTTCTTGTGCTAAATCAATTTATACATTATTGTGGCAAATAATGTTTAGATCTTGTCAATTTATTATCCATATCTCCACATTTTCACTGACATCCAAATTGAAATACATTTGTTCATTTGGTGCCTCTAATGGTGCAGATATCTTACTTGTGGATCTTGGGCTGGAAAACTGTTTTGCCTAGTTATGATCATCAATTACCTACTATGGCGCCTTTTAGAATTCCTACAGGTATTTGTGTATCCATTGCATTCTCTCCCCTTTTACCTGTTTTTAGATTTGATGGAATCCTTACACGAGTTTTCTTCCTCAGCCTGCTGAAGGTATTGAAGAAGTCCCAGATATAGGGCCACTACATGCTCATTTAAGTTCAAAGAATGATTTTTGTGAGGCCCAAGAGAAGTGAAACTTACATTTTTGTCAGTTTTGAAATGGTTGGGGACTTGGGGTTGCAATCATGGTATCTTCTGCTTGTCAGCATCCGTTCTGATCCACATACAGGGTATACCTTTTTGATTTGGCTCCCACACAGCATTTTCTCTTGAAGCTTCCTGTTTCTGTAGTGGGAACTGACAGAGAGAGGAGCGACCCTGATTTGGAGGATTTCTTGTCATGCTGGTGGTTAAAGCTATGGTCCAAGTTTCTGTCATTGCCAGCTCCTCTCTTTTTTTAGCCTAGTGAGTTGATAGTCCGCGTTCTTATCTCCGGACCATTAATCAACAAGGTATCTGCTGGAGCATTGGTACTCTGATACTCTCTTTTGCCACCAGATTGCAGTGCTTTAGCCCCATCTTGGTTTTGACTCGTACTGTTTCTTGATTCTCACCAAAAACATTAGGATGTCACAGTATCCAGTGCTAGAAGTCTTGATTGGCATCTCGTGTCATAACACCTTGTTGTGATGTCTTGTATCATGTCGGAGCACCAATTCCTATTATGTTTGTGATGCAAGGCCCAATCCAACCAGCGATTTTTGTGAATCCAATCTGCATGGCTCCAGTAGATAATATACTGAGTATAAAAAAATGCAATCCCTTTCGGCACTGTTCGGAATTCAAGACTTTGATCATTCCCTTTGTAAGTTAGCTTTTGTAAGATATGAGTTTTTTCGGGGACTATTCAATCCTTACAGACTGTTTTGCGAAATTTTTGGTTTTACGAGTGGTACATGAACTTGTGTCCAATTGGAATATCTGTGTACCTCCATTCCACGGCCTGTTTTCCCCAGTTTAATTTAAAAATGCAGCTTGTATGGTACGCGTTGTGTGCTAGTTCCTTTTCACTTTTCTGCTTTCTGGTGCGTGGCCAGCAACGTATCGTGCAAACGATAGTGTGAAAAGCCTGCTTATGGTTATATATAGAGAGAGGTTGCCAGCCTGAGCAAGAGAGCAAGGGCAGCGTTCTGTATTGAACTAAACTTTAGAGCCTCTGTTTGAAAAAAAATGTTTGGAAGCTCCATAATAAGAAGTCAAATTTCTATCTTGTTTGATTTTTTTTTGTTGAAACCTGTCTAATTTATAGTACGTCGTACTGTATTTTGAAAAATAAATGGATTAATTAAATTACGAGCACTAGCAGTTTATAGCACGATTCATTTTGGAGGTTACTTCGTCCAAATACAGGAAAAGGTCTACACAAACATGAAGGCTTGACTATACTTTGGACTTTTTAAAAAGCCAAAAAAGAAGATTTAAGTTCAAAAGATTGCTGCTTTTCACTTCGGTGCAGCTCCTATTCAAAGATTAGCAATTTGAAATTACAAAGATCCGGATTGTACTGGATCCAAATTCCAAAACCTTCTACAACACCCTGTTCGCTTGTTGGTTTTAATCAGCCCAAACCAGCCAATCAATAGTGTTTTCCTCTCACATAAAACCAGCACCAGCCAGTCTAAACCAGCCCATAAACCAACCAGCGAACAGGCCGATTGCCATCTTCTCGATAATCGAGGGGGAAAAAAAAAGGATTGACGTTCTCAGAAACTGCGGGGGAAGGGAATCCTGAATTCCTCCTCCCACTTTCCCAAAGAACGAACAAGAACCGCCCTTGTTCTCTGCCCCCGTCGCCACGCCCCCCGAAGCGACAGCGAGGACTCCAACAAGTCAGAGCGCGCAAGGCGGAGCCCGGCTGGCGACGGCGAGGCGGGCGGACTGCGGAGGGAACCAGAGAGCAAGGCGAGGAGGCGGCAGGGCATGGCTCGCCGGCCGGCGTCGTGGGAGCAGGGCGGCGACGAGTACGACTACCTCTTCAAGGTGGTGCTCATCGGCGACTCCGGCGTGGGGAAGTCCAACCTGCTCTCCCGCTTCACCAAGAACACCTTCGCCCTCGACTCCAAGTCCACCATCGGCGTCGAATTCGCCACGCGCACACTCCAGGTCCGACGAATTTTACACCTCTCTCCCCTGTCTCCTGCTCCACTTTTCTTCAACGTTTTATTACTGGTGGGAAATTTTTATCTTTTATTCTACCAGTGTATAGAATTAGTACGTTTGACTGGTAATGCTCGCCGGGGTGATTCCTCGCTTCGCTTGGGTGCTCTGTTCAAGAGATTCTTGGCTTCCAACCCCGTAGAATTGTGCCTTGTTCGGATTTGATATGCTCATGGTGGTGGGTTGGGTTTCTTGTCTTGAGAAAGTACTTGGAGAACTCTGCCGTTTAGTGTCCGCTGTTGGTACGGTCGCCTCGCCTACAACAGATGGTGGTACTTTCTCAACTTTCCTCCCACGGGAAGTTGCCCAAGGGTACACCCGTGAATGTACTGGTGGCCACAAATTATGGATGCATGTTTAATTAGGTGGGAGTTATTTCTTTCAGGCTATGGTAGTTGAGGACCTGAAATGAATGATAAATTGAATGAAGTGATTACTGACAGATATTTACTTTTTCAGGTTTGAATTACTCTGTTTAGATTCATGCACATGGACCATGCCTAACCTTCTGGATTAGTTTTCTCTTATTGATTCCTTTCTCCAGCACCACAAAGAGGTGTAATTTACTGCAAAATGTTGCCTGACAAACTCAAAATGATAGTTATATATCACAATTGTTTATTATGAGTGCCTCGGGGATTGAATTTTGAATCCACATTTTTCGTTTCACATTAATTAGGATACTGCAATGCTCTGCTTTGTGATAATCTTGCTTGCACATCCTAGTGAAATGTATAGACATTTGTTCTGGTTCCTCAATCCCAGACCTTGAGGGACGTGAATCATTACAGGCAATGAAGAAAATAAATTCTTTTCTGATTGGTTATTGTGTTTAAAGGTTTGGTAGTGATACTGGAATTGAAAGTTCTCGTTGTTTGTTGGAATGGATTCAGTTAGTAATCAGATCAACGATACATGGACAAATAGCTAGTTTACAATGTATCAATGTACTATAGGATGTTTTTTCCATCTATGAAATGCTATAAAGGTTTTACTACCATTTGGCAGATTGCCATGATGAAATATGATTTAGTGCTTGGCTATGCTGTTAATACAAACATGCATTTTAGTAAATTTCATGCATCTGCTTAAGATTGATGAATGCAATGTTTAAAACTGCTTGCTCTTGTTTTTTAAACTGTATTATTATCTTAAACTAGGAATGATACAGAAATCAGAGGCCAAATATGACATTGAATGGGGATCTACCACAATCTTAGTATGTAACATGAATGCAATTGGCTACAGTTCTTATGTATGGTATTATTATATTCAGCCATGGATGAGAAGAAAACCTGGAACATAACATGACATTAGGGCCAGTTTGGCTGGACCAAATCCCAACCCATTCCACACGGATGGGTCAGGATTGATCTATATTGCTGGCCCATCCATTTGGACTGGGCAAGGATTTGGTCCAGTCACCATGGAAGCTCGATCAGTATGTAACAGAGTTTGAAACAAATGATCTGAAGAAAGTTCCTAGTTAATTTTATTATTCAGATAAATTGATCATTTTTTCACTTATATGTGATGCACATTGCATTTACTTATGAATTAATTTTGCTTTTTATTAAGACAATAATACTTCTTTTTCCCACTGCTACTGAAGAAATAAGTTACAAAATTTGATTTCCCTGATTCAGGTGGATAACAAGACTATAAAAGCTCAAATTTGGGACACTGCTGGGCAGGAGAGGTATCGAGCAATCACAAGTGCTTACTATCGTGGAGCTGTAGGGGCATTGCTAGTCTATGATGTCACTAAAGTAATGACATTTGAGAATGTGAAGAGGTGGCTGAAGGAGCTCCGGGACCATGCTGACTCGAACATCGTTGTCATGCTCATTGGCAACAAGATCGACCTTAGACACCTGCGTTCTGTCGCGGTTGAGGATGCTGCAAGCTTTGCAGAGAGCGAAGGTTTGTTCTTCATCGAGACCTCTGCACTTGATGCAATAAACGTCGAGAAGGCTTTTCAGACTGTTCTAGCTGAGATCTACCGAATAATCAACAAGAAGCCCCTGTCTTCTGAGGAGTCTGGTTCAGGGTCTGGTAACCTCAGAGAGGGACAATCCATTCAAGTGTCAGCCACAAATTCTAACGCTCTTACGTCACGGTGCTGCTCTTCTTAGAGTTGCTCACCAGGATCATCTAAAGAACAACTCGTCAAGACATACTTTGTCGAAATATTTACTCTTTGTGTGAACAATAAGTGTAGATTTTAAGAATGTCAGACTTGAGACACTGACTATATATTTGACCTGCATAGTCATGTTCCGTCGAGAGGTGATGTGCGAGAAAAGTTGTATTGCTCTCAAGCAGAGAAGAAGGCTGTGTATCACCCTCAGCAAAGCTCCTTGCTCTTAACTAGTAGCATGGTTGTCTTTGTATGATATGCAGTTATAATTTTTATTGGGGTTAATTATTCCACTTCTATGACTGGGGAAGCTCTCATGACTTGTGTCAACTTGATTCCCGGTTGCTCTCAATCATATATGCATTATTCCATTGTTTTTGCCCACAGGCCTTAGCATATGTGCTAGCATGTATTCCAGAATTCGTAGTGTCTTGCTCCCCATTTTACATATAGTTTATGTGGTTCTTCCTATTTATTTAACATCATCAACCAAGCACACTGGAATTTATCCTAGGCAATAAACGAAATTTAATAATGAAATTGATACTAAGCTATAATGTCAATAGGGGCAGGGCCTGATGCAGACGGTGTCAACATGGATCTAATCTGACTTGTGTGTTTTTTTAAAGAAAATGTAGAACGGGTAATCGCACCACACGAACCTAATTAAGCTCACGAAGTGCCAAACAGAGTATAGTGCAAATGTAGCCAAGAGTGCACCAGGAAGGCAGGAACCAACAACCATTCCGACAGTAACAACTATATGCAAATAAGACCTCAATGCATATATATCGTCCCCTTTGTTTTTCTCTTCGGCTTTGATATCACTTCCATCCCCAGGGCAATAACCCACAGATATATAGACACGCGCGCGTACTACTACTACCCGATGGCCACACATATATCATATATGTATGCAGTATACATTGATAGCCAAGGGTACACCAGGAACCAACAACTATTCGCACAGTAATAATTATCTATGTGTTGTCTATATATATATGTGTGTGCGCTTATACTGCAGTATCCTCAGGGTTAGTGCACATAATTTGTTATATATGAAGTACTCTATACAACAAGAGCAGTAGTAGGTGGATAGGCTTGGGAGACATCTGGAGGAGTCGACATGGCATCTCACAAGACATGTGCTCGGACAGAGAAAGTTGCACAGAGTTCAGAGGCCAATTGCCAGACATCCTGGAGGTGCCGCTTTGACGCCAATGGTCTTTTCATTTTCTTTGGGCAGTGACGCCAACGATATCTGGCTGGCGGACTACCGTACAGCTCCTCCCTCGGCGTGCATGTATTTTTGCGGGTACATGTTGTGGGTTGGGAGGACCGGTACTTGATCCCCACCCACTGCATAATGGTTGATTCGATCGAGTGAATTCTTAAAACAGCCAATATATACATTATTTCTCTACAAAATCTTTGGTTATGGGTTTACCTCCCTGCACGGTGACATGTATCCTGCTAGTCTGTGAATGAGTCTATGCGACATGCATGCAAATTGACAAAACCCTACCGCCCGTTCCCTATGAATGCAATTGATCTTGTTTCATAAAAAAAAATGCAATTGATCTTCTTCAGATGGCAAAATCAAAGGGGAAGAATTTGGCACATGCTGATCCACAGGTCAGGACAGAGAACATCAAAGTCATGGAAGCGAGAGGTACCCATTGACAAGACGACAGATGTCAAAGAGACTCTTCAAATCTCCCCAATTAAAGGCGGTTGATGCTTGTTGGCATCAGTTATACCAAGCTACCTATACTGCAGTCGCTGCATATAGTGATGTTAATGAGGAGCTTAGGGCACATACATAGACATCAAAGCAGTGGATTGAAAGGACTGCAAAACTGTTATGGCCGTTCGCTCTGCAGCAGAAAGTGCCGCCATGCATGGTGAAAGTACGTGAGATAGGCTCACAATGCATGCATCTATATGCAAACGTTATCAGTGTGGCGTTGGTGCCTCAAGATGATGTTAATTTTGCTTTTCTCTGGGCCAGGGACTGATGCTGAGCCAAAGAACTTCGGGCTCATGGAACACCATACACATGCATGCATGTTAGCTAGGTACGGTACAGTCCGCTCAATTGGTTCCACTCGAAGGGCTTTGGGCAACCATCGTTGGTGGCATGGAAGCGTCCATGGGACATAGGCCATTTTTATTTCTGCGTCTTTCATTCGCTTCTCAAAAATGCAGGACAACCACACCAAACGCTGTCCATGCGAGTCAGGCATGACAAAGTCCATCCACTTTTCAGTTGTATGTGTTGTTGGGGCTAGGCTTGGCTCGAGCCACATGTTCATTCATTCTGAGATCTCCGTTCCAGGTGTTTTAATTTGCTGCAGGACGCCTATTTATGAAACGAATGAAGTGAAAGGAAGCAGCGCTTCGCTAGTAGAAGTCGAGGCAGCCCAAAGAGTTGAGGTTGTAGAGTGAAGGACATCGTAATGTTCAAATGTAAATGACTGAGTTGCCCTCTCTTAATCACCCAAAAGATTAGTAGTTGTGCTAGGTGTAAGTAGTAATTGGGAAAGTGACTACTCGGATCCCCTATAAAAATGAAACTAAGGCTTGAGTCTTTGAAAAGGGGTAATCATATTTACATTGCTCTCGCTCATTCATTTCGTGTAGCACAAACTATCAGCGCATTCGGCTGGGCTGGCCAGCGCACTCACAAAATCACTGTTCACATAAAACAGTGATTTCAGCCAGAACAGTGTTTTTCCCTCACACCAATCAGCCGGAACAATATTTTGACTTATTTTTCAGTCCTGTCGAACAGCCTCTATAAATGTTGCCAGGAGCACACCACGAACCCAAGCACTCTAATAACACCAATTATATGTGTGTATGGATGCAATGCGACGTAAAGCACTTATCCATAAATCAGGGTCGTCAGCGAGAGGGCACAGGGCAGTATATATGCTAGGGTACCCAATCTCCAAAAGTGCACATATGTAGGAGCATGCAACGAGGCCAGTAGTAGATATAGGCTTAGGAGAAGTCAAGAGCCCTAGACATGGAGCCAACGGAAAAGCCTGTAGGACAGACACGTCCGTCGTTCCCTCAGCAGTGAAAGGCAAGGTCCCAGAGGCAGTCATTTGTCCAAAGCTCATCGTTGAGCCTCTGATGCCGGATGGTGTCCTTCGTTTTTTAAAAATCTTTCCCTCTTTTTTGCCAATAATGGCAGAAAGAAAAAGAGCACTACAATTTCCCTGGAGAGACATAAAGAATGCCACTGAGGAATTTATATATGGAAAGCATAGTACACGTGTACAAGCAACTTTTGGTTCAGATGGTAGAAGTAGTAGAACAGGCATCAAGTTTGTACCTCACCTAAGATAAGAGAGAGAGAGAGAGAGACGAGATTGAGCTTACAATATCTTTTTGAGGAAACTAACCAACCGATTTTTAGATGTTAAGTGATGTAGGTCAGTTTCATGAGAGTTTTATTTGTATTAAATGTGAGGTGCCACATTAGTAAATATGGTGACATAGCATTATTTTAATTAATGAGGAAAGAAATGATTAAAGTTTCATCAGGATAACTTGTGTGCACCGTTTCCAATGTCTTGGAAATCAGGTGAAACCTGCATTGTTGAAGCGCTCTTGTTTCAACCCTACCACCTTTTCCTGATCCGGTAGGATTCGCGACCAGCTCTTTCCCGCTCCTCACCGTCGTACTCGTGGTTTTAGTGGCCATGCCATGGACCCGGGGGCAACAGCTGCGTAGGTGGCGTGCGGTCGTCCATGGAGACCAGGAGGCTGCTACTTCCACTCCTGCGGCGCGGTATGACAGGGGAGAGGAAGCAGTGGGCGGCACCAAGGAAAAGCCTGAGGTCAAAGCCATGGCGGTGCTGTACACGTCCTCACTACCGGAATGCTCAGGTTTGCCGTGTGTCCACAGCAAACGGCGAAGCCTAAAAACACTCGGCAAACAGCACTCGACGTACACAGAGTCGGCAAACATTTCTTTGCCGAGTGTTTTTTATTGGGCACTCGACAAAGACTTTGCCGAGTGCTAAAACTGACACTCGGCAAAGACTTTTCAAAAAATATAAAAAAACCCCACCGCCGCCCGCCCCGCGGCTCCCCCCGCCGCCGCCGCCGCCACCACCACCAGGCCGCCGCCAACACCACGCCGCCACCACCACCTGTGCAAAAAAAAAGAGGGAGATGGGGGGGGGGGGGGGGTTGGGACAGGGCAATGGCCGGCCGGTGGTGGCACTCGACCTTGCAGCCAGCACTTGGAAGTCCGAGCCGAGCTCGCGCGGGGGTGGCTCTCTACAGACGGCAGCGATGCGGAGGGGTTAGAAACGCAGGACGGGGCCGGGTCGCGCGCTGGTGGCGCGAGCAAGGTGACGGGCGGCATTGCTCTGCAACCTGCAGATGGCGGCGGTGTGGGCGCACCTGGTGGAGGCGCTGGCAGAGCTGGAGCGGGCACAGGCACACACCGCCGAGCTGTAGTGGCGCCTCGAGCATGCCTACGGCAAGCGCCGCTGCCTCATCCAGGAAGCCCGCGGCCGGATCCTCGAGATCCACGTGCACCTCCACAAGAAACAGGATCCTCGAGAGGGAGGAGAGTGGGCGGCGCCGGGGGAGGGAGGGATGGGGGCGGCGTCGGGAGAGGGAGGGGAGGGGGCAGCGCTGGCGGGAGACGGAGGGAGGGCAGGGGGAGGCGGCGCCGGGAGAGGGAGGGAGGGGAGGGGGCGGCGGCGTCGGGAGAGGGAGGGGAGGCCCGTGGGAGGGAGGGGGCGGCGGCCGGGCGAGTTTATAAGGTTGCGAGTTTGCCGAGTGTCGGATCGGGACACTCGGCAAAGCCACATCTTTGCCAAGTGCCAGATCGGGAGCACTCGGCAAACCTATTTTTTATTTTCCTTCTTTTCCATGACGTGTTTTAAGGTCAGGACAGGAAAAAATGAAATTATTTGCCGAGTGCCAAATAATTACACTCGGCAAACATATTTCTTTGTCGAGTGCCAGACAATTACACTCGGCAAACATATTTTTTTGCCGAGTGCCTAGTTTTGCCGAGTGTTTTTTTTTCTAGTTTGCCGAGTGTCGAACTTTGCCGAGTGTTTTTTGCCTCGTTTGCCGAGTGCATTTATTTTGCTGAGTGTTTTTGTTGCAACACTCGGCAAAAAGCTTGTTTGCTGAGTGCCTGATGGATTGTACTCGACAAACCCTCTTGCACTTGGCTTACCTACTGATTCTGGTAGAGAGAATTCCTTATTTGACACTGGGAAAATGAGTCGTTCCTTTCTTGGCCCTGAAATTTTCTTCGTTCCCTATTTGACATTGACTTCAACTTTCGTTCCTAATTTGACACTGCCGTCAATTCCGTTAGCTAACGGTGTTAACTGACCGTTAAAAAGACGTTTTTGCCCCTAGAAAAAAACGGCGAAGCAAATTTGAGAGGAAAAAAAACCTGCGCCCGCCTCTGATGATGCGCCCAGCTACAAAAAAAAAGGCGCAGGTTTTTTTTTCCTCTCAAATTTGCTTCGCCGCTTTTTTTCCTAGGGGCAAAAACGTCTTTTTAACGGCCAGTTAACACCGTTAGCTAACGGATTTGACGGCAGTGTCAAATTAGGAACGAAAGTTGAAGTGAGTGTCAAATAGGGAACGAAGAAAATTTCAGGGCCAAGAAAGGAACGACTCATTTTTCCAGTGTCAAATAAGGAATTCTCTCATTCTGGTAGTGCCTTGTCGTCGCGCACCTGCATGCGGTGGAAGTTGCCATGTACTTGAGAGCCTCCACAGAGCCGCCCTCGCCGCTCATCATGAAACCAGCTGCTGTTTCTGTGTTCTGATGAGACAGCAAGCCAAAAAAGACTGATGGCTACCATGTGAAAGCTGCTTATCGCTGGATCTTCCTATTTATTTAAAATTATCAACCAAGCACACTGGAATTTATCCTAGGCAATTAATGACATAATGAAATTTATACTTTGCTATAATGTCAATGGCAGGGCCAGATGCAGACGGTGTCATCATGCATCTAATCCGACTTGAGTTTTTTTAAAATATATATATAAACAGCTAATCACATCACACGAATGTAATTCGGATCACGAAGCGCCAAACAGAGTAGTGCAAATGTAGCCAAGAGTGCACCAGCAAGGCAGCAACCAACAACCATTCCGACAGTAACAAGTATTTGTAAATAAGACCTCAATGTATATATATCGTCCCCTTTGTTTTTCTCTTCGGCTTTGATATCATTCTATACAGCAAGAGCAGTAGGTGGATAGGCTTGGCAGACATCTGGAGGAGTGGACACGGCATCTCATAATAAGACATATGCGGGACAATCACGGCCGTTCCCTGGGCAAGAGAAAGGGCCGGCACGCATAGAATTCAGAGGCCAATTACGCGGACATCCTGCAGGTGCCGCTGATGCCAATGGTCTTTTCATTTTCTTTGGGCGGTGACTGTACTGCAACGAGAGCCGGATGGCCAACCACCGTACACGTATTAGGTACAGCCGTACAGCGCAGTTCTAGTGGATCCTCATCTAGCCCTGGGATCCTCGGTGTGCATGCATTTTTGCAGGTACAAGTTGTGGCTTCAGATTCGGAGGAGCGCTACTTCCACCCACTGCATAATGGTTGATTTGATTTAGTGAATTATTCTTAAACCAATAGATTGTTGTCCAAATAATATAATTCAATTAACTAGTTCTATCAGGTTGATGTTTCTATATTCGTCGCTCAGATACCTAGAGAAATTAATTCTAAACAAAATCTTTGGTTATGGGTTTATCTCTCTGTACGGTGACATAGATCCTGCTTATCCATAAGTCGTCTGCAGCCAAGCCATGTATTTGTGCTTCTCTTAATCCAATTCACAAAAAAGACAGGAAGATACTAAATTTATCTTTGATATATCCAAGTGTGATAAGATATTCGATGAATTAGTTAAAAATAGACATATCAAGGCGTTACATACTTGACTGTCGTTTGAAGAATTGAAATGACGAGATTATTTTAAATGTCATAACTCTTTTCTCAAGCAACTATAGATTATAATGTTTCTGTCAACAGATCCAATCGACTCGAAATGAAGGATGATTGAGTCTATGTGACGTGGATATTGACAGAACCCCACCCTTTTTCTAGGAATGCAATTTATCTTCTACTTCAGATGGCAAAATCAAGCTAGGGGAAAAATTTTGGCACTTGGTGAACCACATGTCAGGACAGAGAACAGCAAAATCATGGGAAGGGAGGTCGCCATTGACAGAACTATAGATGTCAAAGAGACATTCCATATCTCCCCAATTAAAGGCGGTTGATCCTTGTTGGAATAAGTTATACCAAGCTACCCATACCGCAGTCGCATATAGTGATATTAATGAGGAGCTTAGTGCACATACGTAGACATCAAAGCAGTTGATGATAGACATATAGGTTTGGGATATGTTTTTTTTTTCCGAAAGGGCGGCACGAGCTTTGCCGTTCGATATAAAAAGGTACAAGAATACAAGATCAGTCACCCTGTTTCAGCCCATGGGACCAGCAACTAAACTGGGGAAAAAAGCAACCATAAAACACCTATGGGCCAGGTGAAACCAGGGCGACCTCAGTGTTAGCCCATAAGATCACCGACTCAGGTGAGTCGACCACTCACCAGTTTTGCCGACCATGGCCGACCACGACAGACGTTGTCCGACCACACACTATGGCTCGAGGTAGAAGAAGAGAGGGAGAACAGAGCATACACACACAGCAGAGACACCAGCGTTGGCCGGAGCCCTGTATAGGAGATGACAAATCTGAACTCTCTCTTTACTGAGTTGCAGTGGCAAACTATTTATACAACTCTATCCATCTAGTCCTAGTACAGTTGCCATGCTGCTACAGTGACTAGATGTGACAGCAGGGCTGCCTTTGGCGCATGTCCCTGCTGTGGCTACAGTGCGGCAGGTGAGCCGTTCGGCGCCTGCCCCTGCAGCTGCTGTAGTGCAACTGTAGGGGGCCCTTTTTGGCGCCGCCTTCACCTGCTGTGCATTCACACAAGGGATGCAGAAGATTATCTAACAATTCTTTCCCTAATCCTTCTGTTACCCTTGAACCCTCTCCATGTCGATCATCTTCTTCAGCTCCGTGAGTCGAAGACGGCTGAGTGGCTTGGTGAGGACGTTCACGAGTTGCCGTTCAGCGCCTGCCCCTATAGCTGCTGTAGTGCAACTACAGGGGGCCCTTTTTGGCACCTCCTTCACCTGCTGTGCATTCACACAAGGGAAGCAGAAGATTATCTAACAATTCTTTCCCTAATCCTTCTGCTACCCTTAGAACCATCTCCATGCCGATCATCTTCTTCAGCTCCGTGAGTCGAAGACAGCCGATCGGCTTGGTGAGGACGTTCGCGAGTTGCCGACCAGTTTCGACGAACTCGATGATGATCTACCCTCCATAGACACAGTCCCTGAGGAAGTGGAACTTCACGTCGATGTGTTTGCTCCAATCGTGGAGAACCGGATTCTTTGCGAGGACGATGGTGGGCTAGTTGTCCATGGGTGAGCTTCCGCACCGGGTAGCTCGCCCAGCAGCCGGCGTAGCCACACAACTTGGCACGCCGCTGTGGCTGCTGCTACGTACTCTGCCTCGCACGTAGACAGCGCCACCACCTTCTGTCTCAGCGATAGCCATGAAATTAGAGCCGACTCGAGGAAGACGAGCACGCCAGAGGTGCTCTGTCGTCCGTCGATGTCCCTCGCCATGTCTACATCACTGAACACAGTGAGCTGCAGCCTGCTTCTGCCTATCTTGGGGAAGACGATCCCTTGATCCACCGTCCCCTTGACGTAGCGCAACAGCCGCTTCACCACAGCCCAGTGATCCTCTCGAGGATCCTCTATGAAACGACTAACGTAGCACACGGCGAACGCAAAGTCCGGCCTCGTGTGGACTAGGTAGCGCAGACTGCCGACGATGCTACGGTAGAGTGTTGCATCCACCTTCGCCACGGTGCAGGCCTTTGTCAGCTTCAGACCGCTCCTCCATTGGACTCACGCATGGCTTGCACTCAGCCATGCCACTCTGCTCCAACAGCTTCGAGGCATACGCGCTCTGACCGAGCGTGAGTTCCTCCTTCCCCTGTCTCACCTTGATGCCAAGGTAGTAGGAGAGTGTCCCGAGATCGCTCATTCGAAAACGAGCTGCCATCTCGCGCTTGAAGCTATCGATGTCCTCTGCATGTGCACCAGTGACGATCAATTCATCCACATACACGCCGACGACGAGCTCCTCCTTCCCCCGTCGCCGTGTGTAGAGCGCATGCTCGGTTGCGCACCGCTAGAACCCAAGCTCGCCCAGCGTGGCATCAAGCTTGGCGTTCCATGCTCGTGGGGCCTGCCGTAGCCCATAGAGCGCCTTGCGCAGTTGGAGCACCCTGTGCTCCGCTCCCTTGATGGCGAAACCTGGTGGTTCCCTGACGAAGACCGTCTCTACCAGCTCGTCGTTGAGGAAGGCCGATTTTACGTTCAGGTGATGGACGCGCCAGTCCTTTGCTGCTGCCAAGGCTAGTAGCAAACAGACAGACTCCATGCGTGCTACTAGCGCAAAGACTTCCTCGAAGTCGATGCCCTCACGCTGAACAAAGCCTCGGGCGACAAGGCGCACCTTGTGCTTGACAATGGCGCAGAGCTTGTCCCGCTTGACCTTGTACATCCACTTTAGGCCGATCAGACAGCATCCTAGAGGTGGATCGATGAGCTCCCATGTCTCATTTTCCTTGATCGCCTTCATCTCCTCCAGCATCACCCGTCGCCAGTCTCCATCGTGCTTGGCCAGCGCAAATGTGTGTGGTTCCTCTGCACTATAGCTCTTGATCATTGAGCAGCCAATCCGCCAGGCTTGAGGGCCCTATGCCACCGACGATGTCATCTAGCCTGCAGAACCACACCTCCTCACCTTCATGGAAGGCATCCACGAACTCAGTGATGTCACTTGGAGGTGAGGTGAACTCGATCGGCGTCAATGGAGTTCCCTGTTCTGCCGGAGTGCTTGGCACAGCACCTGGAGTGCTCGGCACCCCGGTTGCAGTGCTTGGCACTACCCTTGGACAGCTCGTTACCACTACTGGAGTGGTCTGCACCCCTCTCGGAGTGCTTGGCACCCGTCTTGCAGTGGTCGGCACCAATGCAAGACCCCTCTGTTTTGCCACGGGAGTGCTCGGCACCCATCTTGGAGTGGTCGCCACCACTACAGGACCTCTCGGCTCCACTCTTGGAGTGCTCGGCACTCCTCTCGGAGTGCTCTGCACCCCTCTCAGAGTGCTCTGCATCCCTCCTAGAGTGCTCGACTCTGTCTCTAGAGTGCTCGGCACCCCTCCCGGAGTGCTCAGCACCACTTCTCCAGCGTCTCTACCACCGTGGATGACCAAGTGCTCGATGACAAAGGTGCTGGTGAAGCCGCTAGCTTCCCCCATGCTCAGACTGTTCTAGTCCTAAGCCACCTTCTCATCAAACATGACGTCGCGCGAGACAAATACATTGTCTCCGCATGGGTCATAGAGCCGGTACACCTTGGTACCCTCTACATAGCCTAGGAACACCATCGGTGTGCTCCTATCCTCTAGCTTGGTGAGGATCGGCTTCGTCTTCCTGACATGGCCGATGCAGCCGAATGTCCGAACGAAGGACATGCTCGGCTTGCACCCATGCCAAGCCTCGAACGGCGTCTTACCCTTTAGGGCCTTGGTGGGAGCATGGTTGAGGATGAACACCACCGTGGTCACCGCCTCACCCCAGAACCTTGCTGGCATGCCTTTGGCCTTCATCATGGATTGAGCCATGCCGACCACTGTCTGGTTCCTTCGCTCTACCACGCCATTCTGTTGTGGTGAGTACGGCATGATGTGGTGTCGTACCACACCCTGATCCACACAGTACGCAGCGAACTCCACCGAAGTGAATTCGCCGCCATGATCATTCCTTAGCACACGAAGCTTCTTGCTGCTCTCAGCCTCCACGCGCATCTTGATCTTCTTGATCGCTGCCGTCGCTTTGTCCTTGCTCGTCAGTAGTTGCAACCACATGTAGTGACTGCAATCATTCATGAGCAGGAGGAACTATCACCGACCACCGTTTGTGGCTGGCATGATTGGCCCATAGAAGTCGCCATGGACGAGCTCAAGAGCATCCTCCGCGTGATACTTGGCCACCTTTGGGAACGACAGCCTCCTCTGCTTCTCGGCCAGGATGCTATCACACAGCTCGCCTCTGTGCTCGATGTGGGGTAGCCCTCGGACCATCTTCTCTAGACGACCAAGCGCGTCGAAACTGAGATGTCCGAACCGGGCATTCCACAGCCACGGTTCCTCGGTGTGCCTTGCCGCCAAGCACACCGGCTGCTCTACCTTCAGGTCGAGTAGGTATAACTGGTTCAGGGACCTCTTCACCTTGGTAAGAAGTCACTACTCCATGTCCCTGATCCTGAGGACTCCGTCTTTGATCAGTACCTCGCTACTGCGCTCATCCAGCTGACCAATGCTGATGATGCTTGAACGCAGCTACGGGATATAATATACATCTATTAGCGCACGGTGGTTGTCGTTCTAGCACCTGAAGATAATGGCGCCACGCCCTAGGATAGCCACCCTTGAGCCATCACCAAACTTCATCGTACCGGTAACATCGTCGTCAAGATTGGAGAAGGCTGCCTTGGAGCCCATCATGTGGTTGCTGGCACCAGAGTCCAGATACCACCGCTGCGCCTGCTCGCCGCCCACATGTCCGAGGTGGACTTGGGCGCGTGGTTCATCGAGGTTGATAGCCTTCAGGGCCTTCCTAGGTCCTTCCACCATCATCACCTCTCCCTTCTCCTCGGCCTCGACATCGTGCAGTGCACAGAACGTCACCATCAGGATAGTGGCCTCATCATCATCATCAGCTTGCGCCAGATGAACCTCAGCCTTCTTCTCCTGCTTGCGATTTGGGCACTCTCATGCCTAATGACCCATCTTCCCATAGCACTGGCAGACGTTGGGGTCGACCTGCTTCTTCTTCTCTGAAGAAGCCTTGTCGCGGCGCTTGCCATCGCCACCGCGGCTGGAGGAGGCTACCCTGGAGTTCCTCTGAGCAGCCCACTCCTCCTCTGTCAGCAGCAGTTTGCCGCTATCCTTGGTTGCTGTCGCCTGTTCTAGGCGCTCGTCCACCGCCCATAGACGGCCTATCACATCCTTAATGGTGAGTGTGGAGAAGTCCAGCATCGTCTCTACGGAGAGAGCGATCTAGATGTACTTTACTAGCACGGAGTAGAGGTACTTGGAGACTGCCTCCTCTTCGTCGATGGTGACGCCATGGCTCTTCAGCTTGTTGATGAGCGTCTACTGGCGGAGGGAGAAGTCCTCCATCGATTCATCATCCTTGAACTTGAGGTTGGCGTACTCCTGCTTTAGAAGCTGGGCCGTCGCCTTCTTTGTGCGATCGGAACCAACACGCATCGCCGCAATAGCCTCCCACGCCTCCTTAGCAGAGCTCTTTGCCTCCAACGGCTCCCTATACTCTACTGGTACAGCAGCGAGGATAGGTTCCAACGTTGACATGTCATCTTCTTCATTGTCGGTGCCTTTGTCAACAGCATTCCAGAGCCGTTGGGCTCTGAGCTTGACCTTCATGGTCACCGACCACTCTCCATAGTTGGTGCGAGTCAGCGTCAGCCATCTGGTGTCGCTGACGTCCCGCACCGTGCGAACAACGACCTCCTGTCGTGGCTGGGCAGCCACAGCAGTGCCACTACTGTCGCCCATCTCCGAACCATGCGTCATTGCCAGCGGTTAGTCCGGCGACGGTGTTTGTACGGCTCTGATACCACTTGTTAGCTCACAAGATCACCGGCTCAGGTGAGTCGACCACTCTTCTTCTACCTCAAGCCATAGTGTGTGGTCGGCAAGACTTTGGCGCCTGCCCCTGCTGTGGCTACAGTGCGGCAGGTGAGCCGTTCGGCGCCTGCCCCTGCAGCTGCTACAGTGCAGCTACAGGGAGCCCTTTTCAGCGCCGCCTTCACCTGCTGTGTATTCACACAAGGGATGCAGAAGATTATCTAACACTCAGGACACAACTACAAAGCCAAAAATAACCTCAGGACATATTGGTTTGGGAGATGTTAGGAGCAATTGACATGCCTTGGATAGAAAGAACTGTGGAACAGTCATGGCCATTCGCTCTGCAGGAGAAAGTGCCGCCACAATGAAAGTACACAAGATAGGATCAGCAAGGGAGAGGAAGAAGTGGGCGGCACCATGGCCTAGCCCGAGGTCAAAGCCATGGCGGTGCCATACATGTACGTCCTTATCATCGTCATCCACCTCCATGCGGTGGAAGTTGCCATTCACTTGAGCCTCCACCGAGCCCTCCTTGCCGCTCATCATGAAATTGTTTCTGGATCATCCTCTTATCTGTGATGCCTCTCCAGAGAGAAGATGCCTCTTGCTACAGCTGCTGCTTCTGTTTGTGTGTTCTGATGAGGGAGAAAGCAGAAAAAGGCTGATGGCTACCATGTGAAAGCTGCTGCATTCTAATGTGAGCTTGAGTGTAAATGCTTGTTACTTTCTTGTGTGAATTTTTCATCTTTCTAGAGTGAATGTATTGCTGGTGCATCTCAGATATTTCTACTATTCTTTCTAGTACTTAATTGGTGCTGTAGGATGGTGACCTAGATCTATGCTGAATAAATTGTTCTACATATTTTTTCGGTTGTCTGTCCAACAAAGCGAGCTAGAGTTTGAAAGTGTGATTTCTAATCAGGTTTCAGTGAGTCTAAGCAACTCATATTAGATAATCTACTGCTTCCTTATGTGAACACACAGCAGGGGAAGGCGCGCCAAAAAGGCTCTCTGCTATGGTGCTGTAGCCGTTGCAGGGGCAGGCGCCGAACGGCTCACCTGCCGCATTGTAGCTGCAGCAGGGGCAGGCACGGAAGTCAGCCCTGCTGTGTTATCTAGTCACTGTAGCTGCATGACAGTTATACTAGGACTAGATGGATAGAGTTGTATATATAGTTTGCCACTGCAACTCAGTAAAGAAAGAGTTCAGATTTGCCATCTCCTATATAGAGCTCCGGCCAACGCTAGTGTCTCTGCTGTGTGTGTACGCTCTGTTCTTCCTCCCATTTTCTACCTCTAACCATAGGGTGTGGTTGGACAACGTCTGTCGTTGTCGGCAAGATTGGTGAGTGGTCGACTCACCTGAGCCAGTGATCCCGTGGGCCAACAACTCATGTTTCAAAGGATCATTGCCAAATGGTGAAGCTTATGACTGATTGACTGTTCTTAGAAGTAAATTTTAGCAAGTCTAAATCATGTGTGGTTACATAATTCATATAGTGTATCCGATCACAACACTTATACAACGATTTAATGTTGTGGGCTGCCTATGAAACTGTACATTGAGAGAGGTTATTCATTCATTGTTCTAAACCTCTAAAACTTATCTGGCACTCTCGGAAGCAACGCAATGAAATACAGCAAGTGAAACTCTACCTCTCCCAAGAAATTTGTCGACCTAATTTGGCTCACGAAGTCACGAAGTGCCAGGCTGCAAATGTAGTGAAGGGCGCAGCAACCAGAAATTACCAGCAAGCATTTCAACTCCAGTGCTATATATTCACCTAGTATCCTCAGGGTCAGTGCTATATATTCTACGTTTAGACTCTGATATCACTTCCATCCAGATCAGTGACTCTGCTTTATATTCTACGCAGTACGATCCTCAGGGTTACCACACGTGTATGCAGCATACAGAAAGGCCAGCATATGTATATGGATGGGTTTGAGAGACGTCAGGAACAGTGGGCATGGTTTCATTGGAAAGGGTAGCGCCATGTTGAGATATTTCCTCACGAGAAGTGTCGACACGCAAGGTAGAGCGTAGTCATTGTCGATGTGCTGCTGATGATATTTCCTTCTCTTTGGGGGTGAAACCTAAAGTGGTACTCCACGTCCATCTTCTGGATTGGAAAAATCACATACGTACTGTGTAACTCCTATTATGGGAACTTGAAGAAGAATCAGAAATAAGCAGCGAGCGATTTCACTGATATGCAAAGCTGAAATATTCCAAGAATATTTTTATGTAAATATTCTTGTGCAATCGTAAACCTACAAATTATTATGTGTTTTTTTTTGCAATCGAAGAAGCCTTCAGATGGACATATTAAGCCACCCAAAAAACACATAATCATTTGTAGGTTTACGATTCACTACTAGAGAACAGATTTTAGAACAATGTTTCAATTTGGCATTAGCCTCGGCATTTTTTGCCCCCGGGACTAAAGGTTTCTTTAGTCCTGGTTGGTAATACCAACCGGGACTAAAGGTTCCTGCCCAACGGTCGTCCGCGGGGCCGGGATCTTTAGTCCCGGTTGGTATTACCAACCGGGACTAAAGGTAAACCTTTAGTCCCGGTTGGTAATATCTGCCGGGACTAAAGCTTTTAGTCCTGGTTTGGGTGATGCCTCGGGAATAAAGATTAATCTTTAGTCCCGGTTTGGCCTCCTAACCGGAACTAATTATCCCGGCCTATAAACCAGCTCATTTTATCCTCCCTGAGCCCGAGCCATTCCATTCAAACTCACTGCCTCTGTTCTTCAGCTTGCTTTTTTGCTCTCTCCCCCTCCATTGGTGTTGCTCTTCGATTTTGGAGGTAACAAACTTAATCCTCTTATGTTTTATCAGTAGCTTATCTCATTTTGTGATGTAGATGCATGTGTAACTTTATATGTTGGACTTTATTATGATTTTATGTCATTTTTAGCTCAAAATCATATGATGATTTGCATATATGTTTGGATAAACAAAAGTTAAATTAGTTCATCAAAATCACTTGATAGTTTAGTATTGCTAGTATATGTAGTACATTTCATGGTTTAGTTAGATAAATAAATATTTTTATTTTTTTAATATATTACTTTAGAAATGAGAAATTTACAATAGTTTGTAAAATAAGTATAGAAAGTAACTTGATATGGTGGATTTGATTATGATTTATATGTCATTTTTAGCTCAAAATCACATGATGATTTACAATAGTAAAATCACTAGATAGTTTGGTATTTTACTATTATACGTAGTACATATTTCATGGTTTAGTTAGATAAATAAATAATTTTAGTTTTGTTTAAATATATTATTTTAGAAAATGTGAAATTTACACTAGTTTGCAAAAATAAGTATAGAAAGTAGATGACAACTGGTACCGGATCCTCGGCCTCTCGTTCAATTGCGAAACGACTGAGGCCAGAACTCCCTCTCATTATCTGCGGCAAGTGTAAGCAGAAGATTGTGATGGAGTACCGAGTCAAGAGACAGGGACCCAACAAGGGTCGTGTTTTCTACAAGTGCCCGGATCGCGATGTGAGTTTCTTACGCATTTGATTATTATAGCTAATTGACCTGCTTTTCTTGAATATTTTTTACTAAATATTTTTTGGCTTTAATTTTAGTGGGAGGGCAATGGATGCGATGGTTGGTACTGGGAGGAAGATTATGCTACATACGTGCAGAATTCGGGTGCGCTTGAGGTAGCGGCTGCTGCTGATGAGGCAGTGAGCCAGCAGGAGAAGCTTATTGATATTTAACAGACGAATGATTTGTCTGTTTTAGTTGCGTACGAAATAATTATGTTACTGAAGTGCATTGTAGTTTTAGTTTGTTTAGTGATAGTTGAGATTGCTTACGTTGTAGCCAGGCTTAGTTAATTAATCAACCGTGTGTGTCATCTATGTTGTGTAATAAAATACTTAATTATGTTCAAGGTTTTCATAATTTGCCGTGTAATGCAGATTATGTCACGCCATTAGACGTACAATGCCGATCGCTGCTCCCAAGACTTTATTGAGGGCGTGCACTATTTCTTAGGTGTGGCCAAGGCAAATAAGCGGGATGGTTTCATGTGCTGTCCATGTGCGCTATGTAAGAATTTAAAGGAATATTCAAGCTCAATGAGTCTTCATTCACATTTGCTTAAGTCAGGTTTCATGTCAAACTATATATGTTGGACTAAGCATGGAGAAAGCAAGGTCATGATGGTAGAAGGTGAAGGAGAAGATTTAGACATTGATGACATTATTGCTCAGTATGGTGCCTTTGATGATACTACAATGGGGGTAGATGAAGAAGAGGTAGCGGCAGAAGATGATCTCAGTGATGCTCTTGGCGATGCCATTCGTGATGCACAACAAGAATGCGAAAGTGAAAAAGAGAAAGTTAAGTTTGAGCGCATGCTTGAGGATCATAGGAAGTTGCTATACCCAACGGCCGAAGAGGGGCAAAAAAAGCTGGGTACAACACTGGAATTGCTACAGTGGAAGGTAAAGAATGGTGTATCCGACAAGGCATTTGGGAATTTATTGAACCTCATCAAGAAGATGCTTCCGAAGCCAAATGAATTGTCCAACACTACGTACGAAGCAAAAAAGGTTGTCTGCCCTTTGGGATTAAAAATCCAGAAGATATATGCATGTCCTAATGACTGCATCCTCTACCATGGCAATGAATACGAGAATTTGGATGAATGCTCGGTATATAAAGCATCACGGTATAAGATCAGGCGCGATGATCCTGGTGACGTCGAGGGTGAACAACGTCCTAGAAAGAAAATCCCTACCAAGGTTATGTGGTATGCTCCTATAATACCACGCTTAAAACGTTTGTTCAGAAATAAAGACCTTGCAAAGTTGTTGCGGTGGCATAAAGAAGACCATAAGGTAGACAATATGCTGAGACACCCAGCTGATGGGTCCTAGTGGAGAGCGATAGACAGGGAATTTCCAGAGTTTTCAAATGAGGCTAGAAACTTAAGGTTCGCCTTAAGTACCGATGGTATGAATCATTTTGGGGAGCAGAGCACTAGTCATAGCACTTGGCCAGTTACTCTATGTATCTACAACCTTCCTCCATGGTTATGCATAAAGCAGAAGTTTATTATGATGTCGATCCTCATCCAAGGTCCAAGGCAACCTAGCAACGACATTGATGTCTATCTGAAGCCATTAGTTGAAGAACTTCTAGTTTTATGGAACAAACCAGGTGTACGTGTTTAGGATGAGTACAAACAAGAACACTTTGACCTACGAGTAATGTTGTTCGTAACAATCAATGATTGGCCTGCTTTAAGTAATCTTTCAGGTCAGACAAACAAAGGATATAATGCATGCACACATTGTTTTGATGACCTTGATAGTATATATTTGAAAAGATGTCAAAAGGTCGTGTACCTTAGCCATCGTCGATTTCTTCCTTTGAATCACCAAGTAAGAAAGAAAGGGAAGCATTTTAAAGGTAAGCTAGACCACCGGAAGAAGCCTCATAACCGAACCGGGGAAGATGTACTCGCAATGGTCAAGGATATGAAAGTAGTATTTGGAAAGGGACAAGGCAGCGGATATGTTCCCAAAGATGCTAAGAGACACGCACCCATGTGGAAGAAGAAGTCCATCTTTTGGGAGCTACCCTATTGGCAAGTCCTAGAGGTCCGCAACGCAATCGACGTAATGCACCTGACAAAGAATCTTTGTGTGAACCTGTTAGGATTCATGGGTGTGTACGGGAAGCCAAAGGATTCACTTGAAGCACGCTAGGACTTGCAGGGATTGAAAGAACGAGACAACCTTCATCCAGAGAAGATAGATGATGGACGTCATTACTTAAGTCCTGCTAGCTACATGCTTAGCAAAGAAGAGAGGGACAGCATGTTCGAATGTCTAAGCAACATCAAGGTCCCATCGGGATTCTCCTCCAATATAAAGGGTATAATAAATGTTCCAGAGAAGAAATTCCTAAACTTAAAGTCCCACGACTACCACGTGCTTATGACGCAATTGCTTCCAGTTGCTTTAAGAGGAATTCTTCCTCCACATGTACGTCTAGCCATCGTGAAGCTATGTGCATTCCTCAATGCAATTTTTTAGAAGGCAATCAATCCAGTGGAACTAGCTACTCTACAGAATGATGTGGTTCAATGTCTTGTCAGCTTTGAGTTGGTGTTCCCTCCATCCTTCTTTAATATCATGACACACCTCCTAGTTCATTTGGTGAAGGAGATTAGTATTCTTGGACCTGTGTTCTTACATAACATGTTCCCCTTCGAGAGGTTTATGGGAGTCTTGAAGAAATATGTGAAAGTCCGTTCTAAGCCTAAAGGAAGCATCGCCCAGGGCTATGGAACAGAGGAGGTCATTGAGTTCTGTGTTGACTTTATTCCTGACCTTGCCCCGATTGGCGTTCCCGAATCACGACACGAGGGGAGACTCAGTGGTAAAGGAACTTTAGGGAAGAAAACATATATTGGCATGGAAGACGATTATTTCAATAAAGCACACTACACAGTTCTTCAGAACTCGTCATTGGTGCATCCGTACATCGAGATACATAAGGAGTTCTTACGATCCAAGTTTCTAGGGAAGACTGAAGCTTAGATTAGGCGTCAGCACATGGAAAGTTTCAGTGGTTGGTTGCGAAAAGAATGTCAAGGCGATGACAATATTGATGAGCAACTGTATTTGTTGGCTAGGCAACCATCGTGGCATATCCTCATGTACCAAGGGTACGAGATAAATAGAAATATATTTTACACAGCTGCCCAAGATAAAAGGAGCACCAATCAAAATAGTGGTGTTTGCATAGATGGCATAGATCCAAATGGGAATATACAAACATATTATGGCTGCATAGAAGAGATATGGGAACTAGACTACGCATCTAATTTTAAAGTCCCTTTGTTCCGGTGCCAATGGGTGAAGCTGACTAGAGAAGGGGTAACAGTCGACAAAGAGTATGGAATGACAACAGTGAACCTCAATAATATTGGGTACAAAGATGAACCATTTGTCCTTGCTGCCGATGTGAGTCAGGTGTTCTATGTGAAAGACATGTCTACAAAATCAAAGAGAGGAAAAAACGAAGACATCAACTAAATGATCAATGAGCCAAAGTGCCACATAGTTCTTTCTGGGAAAATAAATATAGTGGGAATTAAAGACAAGTCAGACATGTCAGAAGATTATGAAAGAAATGTCTGAATTCCACCCTTCATAGTGAAGAAAGATCCAAGCATCATGTTAAATGATGAAGACACTCCATGGTTACGACAAGATCATAACCAAGGGTCATACGTCAAGAAGAAATTCACTGTTGTGCCCGCATGATACAACGATGCATGTTTAATATATTATGTTTTAGAGATGGATATTATGTAATATGTTATGACTTCACATTGTAATATGTTTAATATATGTTTCAAATTTCACAAGTGTGACATAGTTTTAGAAAGTCTATATGAGATTCAAGAATTTGTGACTAGTGTTTGATAAAACTTTCTCAAATAGGAAAATAAGTTATGTAACAATTGTAGATCTTGCTGAGATGATCAAACTTGGTATTCAGAGGTTTTTCATCTGAGGTCATTTAGTGTCTCATTTGAGCAAGTTTGACCAAGTCAAATTTGGTCAAATGAAAAAACAACACTTTGACTCTAGTATTATGAACTCTAAATGACTTCAAATTGAAAAGTTTTGAATACCAAGTCTGTTAAACTCATCAAGATCTACAATTGTTGTTTTGGTCAACTTTCCATTTGAGATAGTTTGGATGGTTCAAATTTGTGATTTTTAAATTTCGACGCCTACAAACTAGTTTTCGGAACCCTAGATTATCTCAAATTGAAAAGTTTTGAATACCAAGTTTGTTCAGCTCATCAAGATATACAATCCTTATATAGGCCATTTTTTCATTTGAAAAAGTTTGAACAAAATGTAGCTCAAATTTCACAAGTGTGTGACATAGTTTTAGAAAATCTATATGAGATTCAAGAATTTGAGACTAGTGTTTGATAAAACTTTCTCAAATGGGAAAATTAGCTATGTAACAATTGTAGATCTTGCTAAGATGTCCAAACTTGGTAGTAAGAGTTTTTTTATCTGAGGTCATTTAGTGTCTCATTTGAGCAAGTTTGACCAAGTTAAATTTGGTCAAATGAAAAAACAACACTTTGACTCTAGTATTATGAAGTCTAAATGACTTCAAATTGAAAAGTTTTCAATACCAAGTCTGTTAAACTCATCAAGATATACAATTTTTGTTTTGGTCAACTTTCCATTTGAGATAGTTTGGGCGGTTCAAATTTGTGATTTTTAAATTTTGACGCCTACAAATTAGTTTTCGGAACCCTAGATTGTCTCAAATTGAAAAGTTTTGAATACCAAGTTTGTTCAGCTCATCAAGATATACAATTGTTGTTTTGGTCAACTTTCCAATTGAGAAAGTTTATATGGTTCAAATTTATGATTTTTAAATTTCAACGCCTACAAACTAGTTTTCGGAACCCTAGATTGTCTCAAATTGAAAAGTTTTGAATACCAAGTTTGTTCAGCTCATCAAGATCTACAATCCTTATATAGGTCATTTTTTCATTTGAAAAAGTCGTAGAACAAAAATAATATATTTTCTTTATTTTTATAGGTTTAACAAAAATTTCCTGTCATTTTGGTCAAAAACCGAGAAAAAATTGAAACATTGACATTACAATATTGTGCTAATAAATTTTCTATCGAATAATATTAGTTTTATTAATTTTAAGTTACAAATATATTTTTGCATTAACAAAATACTTAGTATTAGTAACATTTATATTCTATATTCATAAAAGAAATTAAAAACTTTAGGTTACAAAATTTTTCTATTTACAATAAATAATTAGTTAATCAATAGTATTTTTTAAAATAAATATTGCAAAGTATTGAAGTTGCTATAGAATTAATTGATTAACCTAGTATTAAACAAGGAGAACAAAATCAAAATCCCAGGCCTTTTCAATTACTCTGGCGGGCTGCCAAAATTTTTAGGCCTTCAGTCCTGGCCCAGGCCAGGAACCAGGACTAAAGGGTGGGCGGAGTTGCCCACCCAAAAATACCTTTAGTCCCGGCTGGTAACACCAACCGGGACTAAAGCTCCTTTAGTACCGGCTAGTAAGCCGAGCCGGGACTAAAGGGTTAGACCTTTAGTCCCGGTTCGGCTTACCAGTCGGGACTAAATGGAGTTTAGTCCCGGCTGGTGTTACCAGCCGTGACTAAAGGGTCCCGACTGGTATATATCGAACGGTTCCTGCCTGTTCATCTTCTACTTTTCGATCTACACGTCGATCTCGTCTCTGCCGCGCCCGGCCGTGTCGAGCTCGTCTCTGCCGCGCCGCCATCGCCGTCTACCCCCGCTGGGCCGCGCCAATCCACCCGCATCGCTTCCTGCCTGGCCTCGTCGTCGAGCCCCGCCCGACGGCCGTACGTTGAGCTCTCGTCTGCCGCGCCGCGTCGTCGTCGTCTCGCCTAGCCACGCAATCTCGCCGTCTCCGCCGTAGTCATACGCCTTGTGTGAGGTGCAGCTCGGCCCCGTGGCCGGCCAGCACGCCCATGCCTGGCCCGCCATCCACCCTAGCTAGTTTATTTAGATAGTTTTTAGATAATTTTTTAGATAGTTTTTGATATATATGTTAGATTAAAATGTATTAAAATTTAATTAGTAGTTTATTCTTAGTTTTTAGTTAGTTTTTTAGATAGTTTTTGATATATGTTAATTAGATTTAAATGTATTAAAATTTAATTAGTACTTTATTTAGATAGTTTTTTTATTATAGTTTTTGATATATTTAGTAATTATTATTCTATCTCTCTCTATATATGTGTTAGATTTAATTTTTTTAGTAATTGACACATGCATATTTTATTAGTAATTCTATCTCTATATCACATGCATATTTTATTTTAGTAATTCTATCTATATATCACTTGGATATTTTATTAGTAATTCTATCTATATCACATGCATATCTAGAGAGAGATTCTATATGTATACATATGTACTTATTTCTATGTGTTGAGAGAGAGAGAAAATTGTATCTAGAGAGACATTCTATGTGTTATCACATGCATATCTAGAGATATATACATATGCACTTATTTCTATGTGTTGAGAGAGAGAGAGAGAGAAAATTGTATCATTCTATGTGTATATATATATGTACTTATTTCCATGTTTTTGGATCGAAAGTGTTTTTGATTCGATTCCAAAGCCTATACCTTATTATTGTTTATCCTTATGAAATATTATGTGTTATTATATTTAATTGGATTTAGTAATTCTATATGTGTTATCACATGTACTTATGTTATGTGCCATAGTAATTCTATCTATGTGTTATCTTGAAGATACAAATGGCTGCTCCGGATGATAACTTGAATAATGACATAATGGCGGATATTATCAACGCCGACACCAATGCGGATGTAGATGACACGAGTCAGTACTTTGCTGATTATGAGGATATCCTGAATATCCCGGTGGTTGAAGATCAACAAATTGCCGCACAAGAAAATACTGGCGAGGTATATTCGATTATCTATCATCTCTTATAGATGCATGCGTACGTATATTTGTTGTTAATCGTTGTGTTTCTACTCATGTAGCCGATCTCTAGATCTACATCAACCACCGGCAAGAGTAGGAAAGTCCGAGGGCCAAAAAAGCCATTAGAGGGCCGTTTCATAATATCAGAATTCAACACTGACACCGGCAAACCATTGGGACCACATGCTCAAACATATGTCAATCAATGTGGGTTCATTGTAAGGGATAGGATCCTAGTTAGTGCTCGTGAATGAAAGCAGAAGATATCCGCTCCTAATGTTAGTTTTGTATCTGATCGTGACAAGAACCTAGCTCGGAGAGATATCACTCAGCATTTCACATTACAAGCAGATGATGCTTTGAAGGAGCTAGTGAGGGATTGGACAATGAAGAAGATGGCAACATTGTTCCAGAGTTGGAAGAAGACATTGTATAAAAAGTTTATCTTGAAGAATGATACACCGAATTTCAATGCTAAAGCGTTTGTCAAGTTGGAGTCCTATTGGGATGACTTCATACAATACAAGACATCTCACGAGAGTGAGAAACATGTGATGAGGAATCAGCAGAATGCCCGATAGAAGCAATACCATCATCGCATGGGATCCGGTGGTTATAGGAGTGCTATTCCCAAGTGGCAGAACCTAGAAGCAGAGATTACTGCCAAGGGAATCATACCTAAAACAATAGAGAAGAACTGGCCTCAACACGTGAAGAATTGGTTCTACGCTCATGGGGGAAGCCTAGACCCAGACACTGGCAAGCTAATTTTCTACCAAAAAATTGAGAGAGCAACACAGAGACTAGCTTGTGCTAGGAAAGAAGCTGATAGTGGTGTTTTCAAGCCCAACAGAGAGAAGGATGAATTGACATATGCCCTAGAGAATCCCAAACATGGTGGTCGAACAAGAGGCTATGGGGCGGTTCTGTGGCTACAAGCATTCCCAGTAGACAAGGATACCTACAGAAGCCGCCAGAGAAAGAAGGATGAGGAGGCAAAAAGAATCCATGTATTGGAGCAATTTGTTAATGAGTCACGACAAGCATTGCTTGAATCACGTGAACGAGAAAAATCTCTTAAGGCAAGAATGCAGGAGGAGATCAAGAGGCAAGTGCAGCTAGCAATGAGTCAAATGCAATCGCAATCAACGCCGAGAGTCACCATTAGCCCCGTTGGTCAGATGAAAAGCAGTTGTGCTTCCACGGAGCTGCCAGTTATTCAAGATGACGCTGGGTTGCGCTTCCCTGTTGATGACATTACCGAGCCTCTAACAACATGTGAGCTGCACATTCTAGATGGTAATAATGCATCAATCATGGTGGTTGTTCGGGTTGTATCTCCAATAGACCGAACGAAGACACCAAGAATCCATGGGTCAGTTATTCAACCTGGATATGCTAGCGCCTCGGTCGATAGAGTGCTCAAAGGTTACAACAATGTTCCTCTTGACATTGAAGGCGATGATGGGGAGAAGACACTAGGAGAAGCAGAGAAGACATTTATTCAATGGCGCAAATGCTTCATCATCATTCCTAGGGCGCCACCGCTTCCCCTACCTCACCCTAGGTACGAATGAAAGTGAATGAAATATTATTTTCCATTAATTTTATATTGGCTTCAAAAATAATTGACTCACAACTTGTTTTTGTAGCAGGGTCTCCCCCAGCCTAGCCCAATCATTCATTCCCCATCTCATCACAGCGTCGCGGGGGGTGAGACGACTTCATCCCCACGGCGATCTCCAACTCCTACATCGGCCCCATCGCCTCCACAACGATCTCCAACTCCTACACCGGCTCCACCGCCTCCACAACGATCTCCAACGCCTCCACACCGGTCTCCCACACCGGCCTCATTGCCTCCACGTCGGTCTCCAATACCGCCCCCACCCCCTCCACAGCGACGCACTACAGAGACGTCTAAGGTCTCGGCGGCAAAGAAGACCCTGAAAAAAAGAGTTATTTCTCAAGAAATACTTCCTGAAAAGACTGATGAGCAAATAGCAGCTGAAGAAGACAAAAAAGTGAAAGATTTTTTTATAGATATCCAAAAGCAGAGACAAGTGAAGCTTAAGGAGAAGCCGTACTTTTATATACCACGAGATCTACTGAGGCAGAAGGTCGAAGCTCACAAGAAAAAGATGCTTGAAGTTCGTAAGCCTCCGCCACTATCAGACTATGACCGCTCCCTCGTGAAGTCACATGATGCAGATAAGAAAAGGAAAAGAGCATCAGGAAGGATGTCCCACAACTCGGACAATAGAAGCAACCAATGCAAAATCTTGTTGTTGCTAATGAATATGGTTCCAACATAGAAGTCTATCGACCAGACAACTCTAGAGAAGTGTCGGATTCAAGACCTTAATGCTTTTTTTGAACTAACTAGTTTAACCTTGGATCAATTGACGGGCAAAGCTCCAATCCAGAACCTGGAAGTTGATACCTGGAAGACTTATAAATTTGGCAAAAGTCTGTACAACCCTGTGGCTCTGAATGAATTGGGTACGCAAATGTACTTACTCAACAAGTGGTACATGCAGGCGTGTGGCAGGGGTGAGGAGTGGATATTTGTCAGAATTAGAGACCATCATTACTTCCGTGGCGATGATATCTTACATATTAGTTTCGAAGAATTGCATCAACTATACCACATGGACGTTCTGGACAAATCAATCATTAGCTGCTTTTGTTTGTAAGTGATTCTTACTTTTATTTAATAAACTCACTTTCATGCGTACGTGTATATAATTATCCTCACATGTAACTTATATTTATATATAGATTCTAGATGTCAGAGCTCCAAAGAATACAAGACACCAGTGTTGGCTTCATTGATCCTTATATCGTATTCAAAACCGATATTATTGTTAAGGAGCAGTGGGTATCTGAAGCACAGAAGAATATCATGAGGTTCTTCGTGAAGCAGCACGACAAGACAACAATACTTTTTCCGTACAACTTTGAGTAAGTGTTAATAATAATGTAGTCTACATATTTTATGTAATATCAATACAACTTATATGCATGTACGTGTGTGTATAAACCAATGCAGGTTTCACTGGATACTCATTGTCATTGAGTTAAACTCAAGTCGGTTAGTAATCTTGGACTCGTTGGGAAAAGAGTGGGCACTATACCAAGATATGATAGACATTATCCAGGGGTAATTTCGATCTCTCGCGCACAACTATTATTGAATAGACTTTGCCATAATTTATTAACGATCGTACATTATTGGTCGCACAGGGTTTGTAAAGAGTTTATTCGGCAACATCGCAAGGATTGCAAGGCACCACTTAATGTAGTTGAAATACCAGTAAGTTGTACTATATATACTTCCCCACGTGTTTAATTACTATATCGTACTTCAATTTACATGTGAGATGATGAGAATAATCTTCTTCTCGTACAGTGGTGTTTGCGGCAGCAACTAGGTAATAACTTGTGTGGATACTACGTTTGTGAATTTATCACTGCACACATAAGAAGAACTCCTGAAGATGTCCTCAGAGTAGTATATATCAATTTTTTATTTATTTTTAAATGAATATATATATATATATATATGTATTAATACTTTTTTCTTTTATTTCAAATGCAAGATTGAATGGTTGAAACAAATGGTCATGCAAAAAGACCATCTGAAAGCAATTCAAGAGTCAATAGCAGGATTTCTTCTAGAAAAAGTGCTAAATCCCAACGGCGATTTCTACTTTGATCCTAAGGAATAAATGATGTAAATTAAATATTTATTGATATCGTTATTTTCGAGAACAAGATTATGAAAGTGTTGTATATATACATATATATCTATAATATATATAGTTTCATACTTTATTCGAATATAATAATGCTCGAGATGAGAATTAGATGTAATTATATGCGTGCGTGTATTTATATTAGCAGCGTAGAATACGTACATAAAAACATATTATATATTCAACAAATATGTGTAACTGAACTGAAAACAAATTAAACAAAAAAAAAAGAAAAAGAAAAGGAACCTTTAGTTCCGGTTGGGGTTACCAACCGGGACTAAAGGGTGCGGCCACATTTGCTCGGCTGGAGGGCCTTTAGTCCCGGTTGGTAACACCAACCGGGACTAAAGGTCCCTCTTTAGTCCCGGCTTGATGACCCGGGACTAAAGGTTCCACCTTTAGTCCCAGGATCGTTGTCTCGGCGCGGTAACCGGGACTAAAGGCCGTTACCGTCCGGGACAACAAGGCCATCCTGTAGTAGTGATTGCACAAGAATATTTACATTAATCAAACTACATAACCAATCTTTGCAGGCTTGAATCCACAACAATCTACCCCTTGTAACCAGCATCAACTGCATGACTCAGAAGCAGCCAGACGTTTCTTGATCAGCCCTGCAATTAGATTATAGATCTGTCACTACTGATTGATGCATGTGAATATTTATAAGCTAGTTCAAAATTAAACACAAACTTATACTATGGATAAATGTTCCATGCAGTCCTGAACTATGGATTTGTATTTAGTTTGGAGAGGGGCATCGGCTCTTTATACAGGAGACTATAGCAGTCAACTATGTGCATCACGACGGCGTAATAATTGTGTCAAATTAGTGGTAGTGTTTCAGTTCATCTTGTGACAAAAGAGATACTAGTGCAAGCAGCAGATAAAAGTGACAAATCAAAGGGATCAGTTCGACTTTGATGTGAGTACTAACATGCCATTAGTCAGACTTTCCGTTGCTTCAACTCAGAAAGAGTCAATAAGACATTGGACTCAAGGACAAACATAGAATGCAGAATAAGTTTGTATTACCATGTCAATGCATTGGCAATAAAATATTTAGACTTAAGGTTTGCAAATAATTTGCAGACCATACTCACACCCTAACACTGATGAATGCCTACTGTATCATTAAGGCAATGCATGCAACATAAAAGGATTACCACTACAGAAACTACTAATCATGACTAGTAACAACATCAGATGATGCCAGCAGGAGAAGGTTCTTTTGAAATAGTACATAATAAAGATAAAGACAAAGATCCTATGGTCATTTAACTGAATTTGCAAGGTGCACAAACAATTTAATTGTCTTAAAAATTCACCTGAAATTGATCGCCATATTTCTCTAGTACAAAGATATCTGAACAAACATGATTGCTCTAAGATTTTGAAGTCCATCTAAGAGAGAATAGATGGATTATCGTAGCTCATTTTTCTTTAACAATAAATCATCAAACATATGAGAATGTCAGATATAAAAAGTTGAGCATCTCTGAAGCATATGTCCCCGGCCTTATGTCACTCAAACAGTGAGACATGAATTTCAGATGTGGCAAGTTTAGAATCATGGTAGCTATCCAATCAAATAGCACATGTACAAATCATTGGCAGTGTCACATGATGAAATGAAGGTGACGCAACTGCATAGCATGACTACTTTCAGGTTTCAACATGTGCACACATCACATAGAACAAATGAAAACTAATTGCCACATAAATGACTTGAGATGTTACGTGCAATAAAACTCTACTGGACCTACAAGTATCACGTGCTGTAACACCGCCCTTGAGATGTTAAACTCCCAGAAAATTATGTCTTGGTAACCACACATAAGAATCAAGTCAACAGATCCTAATCAAGTTCAGATCGGAACATAGACCATTAAGAAGGTAAATTCCATGTACGCAACAATCAAGTTCAAAACTACCACAAGCTAAGCATTGAATAAATTCCTGATCCCAGGTATGATTAGACCAGCTGTTGCAATCTTAAACTAGCTAACACTAGTAGCACGCACTCAATTCACAACTATGATTATGAATTGAAAACAGTGGTTGAACAAAATCCGAAGCAAAAACAGATCAACATCACAGAAGCAAGAACATCATATAGGACAGATCGATTAGTACTTTTACCTTGGAGAGGAGCGGCTGCTCTTCGTACAGAAGGCTGGAGAGGATCAGCTCTGTACGTTGCATCCTTGCGTCAGAGAAGGATGCGTTAGAGGATAGCAGCAGCGAGGGATAGGGAGGGTACGACGTATGGCCCAGGGAAGCTGTTCATGGTCAGGCATTGGTTGAGATAGAGAGGAAACCAGTGATGGTGCTCAAACCCTAGTCGCTATAGAGGCGAGGCGAGGCGAGATGGGCGAGCGCCAAGTCACTGAGCGAGCCAGGGAGAGAGCGCTGATGTGGAAAGAAGGAAATGCGTGTGGTGAGAGCGTGACATTTTCTTAGGTGAAGCTAGAATTTTTTTTCTTGAGTGTAACGATTTTTTTCATGAGTGTAATTTCCTCATTTCGGTTAACACTAGCTAAAATATGTCTCGGGATGAACCAGTGAAGGCTTGAGTTTTATATAAACGAGTAAATGGATAATCACAACAATGATCTAATTTGGCTCACCAAGCGCGAGACAGAATAGTGCAAATGTGGCCAAAGACACACCACGGACAAACAACCATTCCAAGTGTCCAACTATATATTTAGGGCCTCTTTGGCACGGCTTATGCCGGCTTCGGCTTCATCTATTTTGCGTAAATCGAGGCACTATAGCGTGAAGCCGTTTTGTAAGCCATGGTTAAAATGAACTAGAAGCTGGGAAAAGCCAGTTTTTCTGGCTTCACCGGCTTTGGCTTCACCGGTGAAGCCGTTTTGGATGAGCCCTGCCAAAGGGGGCTTTATATGTATATATCATATGAGACTCTACGTATATGTATTGTTTTTTCTCTTAGAGTCTGGTATCACTTCCAACCTCAGTGTATATATGCTAGCTATGCAGCATCCTCTGAGTTAAGCTATAGTGCACATATATATAATATGCATGCCATATTCAGAAAGGCGTCAACAGGCCAAGTAGAGATGAACAGGCTTGGGAGACATCAGGAGCAGTGGGCATGGGATATGATGCTAGCAAAGTGTGGCACCACGGGTTCCATCTGTGCGGCGAGAGCTGAGTCGGTATTGTCACGAATGATAAAAAAAAATGCACAATGAGAAGAAATCAACATTTCTTAGCTTTTATATATCTACTTATACTCTGATCCGACACTACGTAGAAAACGATTTTTAGCAACGGTTCGATTTTTTTATAGGGGCGGCTGGTGATGGAGCCGCCCCTACAGTGGCGTGCTAGGGTGCCCAGACACCAGCTGCCCCTACAAACGGAACAGCAGGGGCGGCTGGTGTTACGAGCCGCCCCTACAAATGGGGTCTGATTTGTAGGGGTGGCTCAATCACCAGCCGCCCCTGGAAATGGTATTTGTAGGGGCGGCTGGTGATTGAGCCGCCCCTACAAATGGCCCCGTATTTATAGCACCGATTTGTAGGGGCGGCTCAATCACCAGCCGCCCCTACAAATGCCCCTCATATAAAACAGATGCAGCTCCTTCTTCCTCCTCGGGCCACTCACTCCAACCCGTGAAAAAAAGGTGGGGAGGCCTTGTGCACCTCCCAAAAATTGCTCTACTAAGGGGGAAGGTTTTGGTCTCAAATCCTTTGGTGGAGAGGTTGTAGAAGGTAAGAAAATGCTATTCCAAACTTTTTTTTGAAGTTTTAATGGTTGGTTAGTGAGTAATTAGAGTTTTGTTTTTCTCTCTCTTGTATGGTGCTTGAGCTATTTATGAGCAAATTAGACCCAACTTTTAAATGTACTATGGTAAATTAGGGAGGGGAACAAGATCATACCCTTATTTGGTCCATGTTTCTTGATTTTAGTGAACCATTAGTTAGTTTTATGGATGTTTCATGTGCATGTGATCTAGATCTAGGGTTTGGTTTTTTTATTAATTTCGTTTTTGTAAATTTATGTTTGATAAAATTGGACTAGGGTTTGTATGAAAGATATTGGGTAAAGTATAATTATTGCTAATTGTTGTCTTTAAAATTGTTTATTGTAATCAATAAATATGTATTTTAATTATTTATGGATAAATGGCCCATTAATTAATTTTTCTCTACCATGGTGTGTTTGTATGCTTCATGTAATTATATTAGATTTATATTCATATATATCTGAGGTATATACAATTATTCTCAAATAATTATTACTTTGATTCATTTTTATATATATCTGAATAAGTAGTCCTTTAATGTTTGTTTTGTTGTTGTTGTAAAAGATGGAGTACAGGAACTCTTGGATGTATGTTTCGTTAAGGTTCAAGGCAGGTTTCCGTGAAGAGGTGGATAAATTTATTGAAGATGCAACGAAGCATGCAACGACATTGAAGGAGAATAAGGATACAATTATTTGCCTCTGTAAAGATTGCAAGAACCGTATGGCATGGACAGATGTGACTATCATCAGATCATATTTGATTATACGAGGATTTGTTGAGGACTACACAGTGTGGATTCATCATGGTGAAACGGTTATTGTTAACGACGAGGATGAGGAGGAATACGACGACGAAACCATAGAATCCCTGTCCCAATATTCAGCAGAGCTTGATGCACGAATGGATTTTGAGTTTGGCAATGAACAAGGTGGTGATGCTGGTGGTTGGGATGGTAACGACGAATGTGGTGCCAATAATGATGGTGGAGCACGTGTCGGAGTTGAAGATGATTTAGATGATATGATTCAAACCCTTGGACCAGAGATTTTACTAAATAGCCCGAAAGGTGTAGAAAATTTGGAAAAAGTGACAAAAGCATTGAAGGAGACTATGTATAGTGTTGAAAAGGGCTATCCGACACATTGGACATTACTACGTTTTGTGCTTGAGCTGCTCATCCTGAAGGCTAAGTACGGCTGGTCAGACTGTAGTTTCAATGATCTATTGCATCTCCTGTCATGGGTGCTGCCACAACCAAACTCAGTTCCCGCCAACACGTACCAAGCGAAGAAGGTCATAAGTCCATTAACAATGGGGGTTGAAAAAATACATGTATGCCCCAACCACTGTATACTTTTTTGTGGTGAAACGTTTAAGTCATTGGATAAATGTCCCTGGTGTGGGGCCAGCCGGTACAAGAACAATGACCTTTACGGTGGGGACGAACCATCCACGGGGAAAAATAGGAATAAGAAGGGTACAAAAAAGGTGGTACAAGAATCTCAGCCCCCAGAGGACACTCCATTAGGCAACGATGCAAAGCAGAGAAGAATTCCTGCCCTGGTAATGTGGTACCTGCCAGTGACCGACCGCTTGAGACGTATGTTCCTAAACCCTAAAGAAGCCGCACTCATGATATGGTGGGATGATGAGCGCAAGGTGGATGATGATAAGATTGCACACCCGGCTGATTGTAGTCAGTGGCAAAGGTTTGATGAGAAGCACAAAGAATTCAGCGATGACCCAAAGAATGTACGGTTTGGTCTGAGCACCGATAGAATGAATCCCTTCAATGAGAGGATGAGCAACCACAGCACATGGCCAGTGATCTTGACCATGTACAACATTCCAACATAGTTGTGTCAGAAGAGAAAGTACCTTCTCCTCACTATTCTTATTTCTGGCCCTAAACAAGCAAGCATTGATATAGACGTGTTCCTCGAGCCCTTGATGCAAGAAATGGAGAGGCTATGGAGGCATGGGGAGCAGATGTATGATGCATTCCGAAAGGAGGACTTTATATGTAGAGCAATAATATTTGTTACTACCAATGATTACCCCGCGCTGTTTGCTTTGTCTGGACAGATCAAAGGGAAGACGGGATGCTTGGTTTGCTTGGATGGTACTACATGGGTGTACCTGGATGCATCCAAGAAGATAGTTTACCTAAGGAACCGACGCTTCTTAAAGACAAGTCACAAGTACCGCAGTAAATTGTTCTTTAGATTTTATGACAATGCCCCGGAGATTGAACCCCCTCCGGAAAGACGTCATAACGGAGACCATGTGTATAGAATGGTGAAAAACATACGCGTCGTCTATGGAAAGAAGAATCCAGATGGGACGAACAGAGATAGAAGCACACCTCCTGTCGAAGGCGTACCTTTCAAGAAACAATCGATCTTCTTTTAGTATCTGCCTTATTGGTCAGACTTGGATGTCCCCCATGCCATTGATGCTATGCATGTGCAGAAGAATGCCTTTGAGAGTCTCATTGCTACCTTGATGGACACAGGCAAGTCAAAGGATGATCTGAAAGCACGGAAAGACATGGTGCAGCTAAACATGATGCCACAGCTTCACCCGGTACCTGAGGCTAATGGAAAATACACTCTGCCCGCGGCGTGCTTCAACCTAACACCAGACGAGAAGAGAGCTATATGCACTTTCCTGAGGGGGATCAAAGTCCCGACTGGGTTTTCAGCAATTGTGAAGAAGCTAGTGTCGATGAAGGACTTGTCAATAACACACTGCAAGGCTCACGATTGCCATGTGATGCTGATAGTGTTTCTACCTATTGCAATCAGGGCTATAAAGCCAGAGTTCTTGAAAATGGCCATCACCCGCATGTGCTACTTCTTTTTGAAGATCTCACAGAAGACAATTGGCAAGGAAGAGCTGAGTGACCTACATGAATTTGTGGTGGAGACACAAAACCAACTGGAGATGTGTTTACCTCCTGCTTTTTTTTGATATATTGCCACATCTCATGATTCACATGGTTCATCAAATACAGGCTATGATGAAATTGTCATCTCCATATAATATCTAAAATGAGCTGATGATCAAATTCTTGTGAGGAACTAGGCATCATCTACCTTACCTTCATGCACTTATTTGTTACAATGCCTTGATGCTCCAAGATCATGATCAAATGATTATTGACATATTTCTAAGGCCTCTTACTCATACTCCTCCTACTTCTACTACTACTACTAGTACTACTACTTCTACTATTACTACTATTTCTACTACTACTGCTGCTCCTACTACTACTTCTACTACTGTCCTACTACTACTAATTTCTGCCTTTTGCTTATAGCAGTAAGTGATTTACTATGTTTTCACATTGTTCTATCTTTTGCCATCAGCTGCTGTGCTATGTTTGCTAAGCAGCTGTTGGTTTTTTTTCCAAATCTCCCCTCTCCTCTCATCTCCTCTTTGTTTTGCCGATGATGAAATTGTCCAAGTCCATACATTATATGGAATATGAGCTGATGATCAAGAACTTGTGAGGAACTTGGCATCATTAGCAGCCGCCCCTACATTACCTTCTCCTCTCTTCTCTGTTATGATGCCTTGATGCTCCAAGTTCAAGATCAGATGATGATTGACATGTTTCTGAGGCCTCTACCACTGCTACTTCTCATTTTTTATATTGTTGTTTTATAGGACTACTTTGGTTTATAGACCTTTTTGATTTCTTATACCTTCTCGCGTACCTAAAGCACACTTTCTTGCATCTTTTAGAACAAAGCGCGAAATAATGTCACGGACAATAGACAGTGCAGCTCAATGCCCCAAGCATGATGAGTAGCCAACCCTTGAGGAGCAAGCACTAGAGGACCATCTTACTCAGGAACAGTTCGATAACGAGGTAGAAAAGGATCTAGAAGTGATGCTTACTCAGGAGGAGTGTGACGAGGAGGAAGGCCCCTAAGGAGAGGCTGCTGAAGGCGAAGAAGAAGAGGATGATGAGTCAGAAGAGGGATATGAAAGTCCCGAGGATCCTTTCCCACCTGAAGCAAGAAGGAGGCCAACGGAGGAAGATTTGGACAAGGATTTTGACCCGAACGAGTAGGTAGGGAAGAAGCCTTAGCAAGTAAATTTTGCTAAAGCTTTGGCTGTGTTACCTCTGCTAACACTTTGACCTATCATATATCCAGGTCCCTCCAGAAACTCAGAAAAGACGACGTCGACGTCTGCGACATCTCGCTGGACAAGACGGAGTAGAGGAAAGGAGAGCAGAGGCAACAACCACAGAGACGGATCACGATGCCTCTACTCCACAAACTCAAGACACAACCATGACTACCAAGCCTAAGAGGAAATGAGGGGATAGAAAAGGAAATCTATATCCAGATAAGGCTTGCTATGTGATAACGGAGGTTGGGCCAGCAAGGGAGATCCTTGAGCCGAAGGAATTAGAGGACGATTCCGTAATGTGATCGGGGCCCTAGTAAGAGATAAATTGAACCCAGCAATCCCTAACTAGAAAGAGGTACCAGAGAACATAAAGAATGCACTATGGGATAGGCATCTGAAGGTCAATTTTAGATTTCCGGAGGGTAAGCACGAATTGGTAAAAAAAATGCTATCAGGATGATGGGAGAGTCATTTCGACGTTGGAGGTCGGAGCTCAACATGAAGTATATCCAAAAGGGGTTAACTCCCTTCAACGAGTTCGGCAAAATAACTCCTAGTCAATGGGAGGAGCTCGTGGCTCAGAAGACTTCAGCGGAGGCATTGGAGCTTAGTGCCCGTAACACCAAGCTGGCGAAGAGGAACAAACACCACCATCATCTAGGCCCCGGTGGCTACTATGCCAAGGAAGAGCAATTTAGGAAGATGGATGAAGAGGCCGCAGCTGCCGGGAATATCGATGTGACGAACTTGAAGGTACGCTCAAGGAACTAGATATATGCAAGGAGTACAGAACCATCCAGCAGTAATCTTAAGTTTGATAAGCCGGAGACCCAAGAGGCGGTATCAAGGATACTGAAATATGCTGAAGACAAAGAGACGGGCTCATTCAATCCTTCCAGAGAGTGGGACGAGCTTAGCCTTGGCTTGGGAAACAAGAAGCACATAGGCTGCACCAGGGGGCTAGGGAAAAGGATGACCTGGAAGCAAGGATTCGAAGAGGACAGGCATATGTACAAGAAACATGGCCGAGACCGGGAGACTAGTCTTGAGCTCCAAGTGAAGGCTCTAGTTGTGAAGGTGCTTGAGGAGCAAGGAATGTCTACGGAGCCACGTATATTAGTGACGCCGCCGAGAGAACTAGCATTAGTTGGTAGCCCTCCGAAAGTTCCTAGCAGCCAAGGTTCCACTGCAGCCACAACCCCAGTCGATCTCATACGGGAACCTACTAGTTGCACCTTGGTGTTTCTCAGCGGCCGACAGAACACTGTGATGGAGGTGGCAACGGGTGTGGCACATCCTCCCGGTGGCTTACACCACAATAATAAGATACCATTGGAATACACTAGGGTCGAGGTGCATACAGTGAAGCCTGAGTTCATGCAGTGGAGGATAGACTACGCAACTCCCGAGGGGCTGGTGTTACTCGGAGACATTATAGGGCAGTTTATCCTCTGGCACAAATGGGACATTATATTGACTGTTTCTTCGCCGCCTCCCCCTCTCTCAAATTTTGAGTGAGTTGTTGAGGTCGGGGAGATATTTTCACCGTCTCGTGACCCCCACATTCCTGAGATGCCACATTCTTCCCCGCCTCCTATCGAGCATGTGCCTGATGAGATGCCACAACCTTCTCCAACTCATACCGGGCAAGTGCATCATGAGATGCCACAGTCTTCTCAACAAGCATAACCAATACATGAACAACGAGTGCCTCCTGAATAAGGTGATGCACAAGAAGATGAGGACGTGCCTGAATGGGAACTCCAAAAGAAGATTCCAATCAACATAAGGCCCGTTTGTGTTTCGATCAAAGACGTCTCGTCGGTGTCCAAGTGGTATTCCCATGATCTGTTCAAGCCTGAAAACCAAGTTAAAAAAGTCCCATCACGGGGTTCTGAGGAGGCCGTCAGTAGCAAACTCCACCAAATTGCAAAGCAGTATCCAAATGTTGATGCCATCGAATGGTCAAAGGATTGCTCGAAAAAATATGAAAGAGGCAAGCCCTTCCTACCAAACCGGGACATCCAGCGCCTACCACTTGGAATGAGAGGGTTTCATGATTGGTACTTGCGTGTTCTCCCAATGAGCATAGATATCATACAAGCATGCTTTCCCACCGGCACATTTGGAAGCCCAGCCGGGAAAATTGTCTTTGACTTCAATGACATGCACACATGCTTTCACCTGGGAGAAATGGAGATGAATCTAATTCGCACGTGGTGCCTATAAGTCCATGTCCTCCTGATATGATATGAATGTAATCTTTGAATTTTGTTGTAACTAACCCACGCCGTGATTTGTAGAATGCAAGTGCACATTGTCAAACAAATGCCAAGTGTAAAAGCCAGGTATTTAGACCCTCAAGCTATAGCCCAAACAAATTTTAATTACCCTAAACGGTGGACACTGGATGCCAAAGAGCTAGCAGCTGCAAAGACTCTTTGAGAGAAAGAGCGCATCCGTAGTGCGAAGCTAAGGGAAGAGTCTCTTAAGGTTGCGGCATACATTGCCTTGGTTTTCAAAAATCTCCAACACCACTCTACTATATGGCTACCATACAACTTCGAGTAAGCTCAACTCTATACTTAAAGCTTTGTTCGATATATTTCATTCGATGCAAAAGGGCTTATCTAGTTCTATGATTAAATCCATGCAGCAACCACTGGATTTGTATAGCCGTCGATGTCGGGAGGAGCATGGCATGGGTCTTTGATTCATTAGATAAGGACACGGTGACATACAAAGACTTCATATCGATTCTCAAGACGTATACATATCGACAATCCTCATTAGCTTATATGTTTGTGTACATACTTGTAACGTTCACTTTTGGATACTAACAAGTTGTATTTGCTAAAATAATTCGAACAGGGCATTTAGGTTCTATGTCACTAATCATCATGGAAGGCATGATCCAGCAAGGAAGGAAAAGCTGGCTATAAAAACACTATGTGCGATAAGTGTAACTTACTTCTTCAGTACTCCGTTACATGGCTGTCAAAAGCATTACTAAACATTTTCATATGCAAAACACACAGTGCCCCAAGCAGAAGCCTGGGAGTGGACATTGTGGATACTATATATGTTCTATGATGGGTAACACCGGTGCCTACAGGAGACACCCCTTAAGGGTAAGTTTGAACCTCTTCACCTGTAGTATAAAAACTTCGTAAATGGTATGAAATACTAAACCGAAACTTGTTTTCTTGTAGTGGAGAGAAGAGAAAGGAATGAAAAGAGACCCATACAAGGATGACCAACTCTTAGAGCTCGTCGGCGACCTTTGCAACTTCATATTGGACCAGATTGTACACGTCAGAGGCGCCTACCATGACCGAGAGTCTGAGTTAGGTACAAATACTCAGTACCAACACCTTCGTGAGACAGAAAGGCTAGCTCTAGGACGTTGATAACAATGTGTATGGAATTTGTATATTTAATGATGGATTGTATATATTCATGTGAATTGGACTTGTAATTGTAGTTTATAGAATACTCTTATGTTTGTAGTCGCGGTCGCGGGGTGTTCAGCAACGCGAACGCTGGTCACGGGGCGTTCGGCAACGCAAACGCGGTTTGGAACGTTGGTTGTGGGACGTTCGGCAAAGCGATTTTGAATTGAAAATTTGATTTTTTTGTGGGAAAACATACTATAGGGGTGGTTCTAGATTGAACCGCCCCTACAAATACCCGTTGGTAGGGGCGGCTGGTACTACAGCCACCCCTACAAATCGATTTGTAGGGGCGGCCTGGGAACCGCCCCTACAAATCCATGATTTGTAGAGACCCTTGCGTAGGGACGGCTGGGTAAACCGCCCCTACAAATGGTCTACAACCGCCCCTAGAAATGCTTTTTGACGTAGTGCGATCATCATGGCATCCATGCTTTTCTGATATTTTGATTGGGAGGAATCTATAATAAACCCAGTGGAACTCCCTGTGTGTAATATTGGAGTAGTTGATAGAGATAAAATACATGGTTAACAAAATTGTATATCCAATAAAAAAATTAACTATGCACTTGGAGACTTTATTCGTTTCGTTTTTTCCATATTCGTGACTCAGATTCCAAGAGAAAATGACTCTGAAATCTTTGATAATGAGTTCATCTCCTAGTAAGATGACATAATCCTGCTGCCTATCCTTAACTAAATTGTTGGACCATTGGATCTACAATGAATCGTCAAGATCTACTTTTGGAATATTTTTATTAACCTAGAACATTTTTTTGAGCTAGATGTTCTTTCGGATGAAGCTAGCTAGATAGTTTGTGGATTTTTTAATGGATGGATCGTGCAATTCAACTGACGGATATGCTTAATATCGAGCAAATGTTATTGAGCTTGAGCAAATCTGTTTTATTACTTCGCAACACATGAGGGATTTATATGTCATATGTGTACTCGAGATATAAATCAGGGAAACTAAGGCTTGAGCAAATGGGATCGATCTTATCACATTAATCTCATTCATCATTTCAGTTGATGATGCGCCAGTCTAGAACGGTGTGCAAATGCAGCCAAGACCGCACACCAACCCAACGTACTACTCCAACTATATCTTTCACGAACAAACTACTATTAAAGGGTTTTCTCTCTCATTAACAAAGACGTGGATTTTTAAGGACCATCTCGATAAATGGTTAGGCGGATATATTATTAATCATTTAAGGACGTGGAGGCGGTCACCTTAGGATGCGTTCTTGTTAATTGATTAATATAGACAGACTGTAGCATCTGGTTTTAAGGACAAAATCAGATTCACACTATATTTGTGCCCAGAAATTCAATTCACACGTATAGTTACAAATGAAGGGGTAATATCAAAGACAATGCCTTAATTACATAGCGCATAAATATTTGTTACAAAAGATATAGTCTTACTTTACAGTATATACTATAACTCTATTCTTCTGGCGAAGCCTCCAACACCACAGGAACCGGCAACTGGTTGATCACAAGCCTAACACCTCTTGGAAAACACCACTGAAGAACCTCCATCTGGTACCCATCCGAGATTTTGCCAAAGTATTGGAATAAAACAAGCGTAAGCTACTACCGCTTAGCGAGATGCAAGCTCAAAAGGTTTGACACGGCTGAACTGCGGTAAGCACTTTTAGTTGGTCATATTTTATTATTAATCATAAGTTGCTAAGTTATGCTTAGGCTCCCGAATATGAATGATTAGAGATATCAACAATTTTAATCATAACCCAAACCTTCCAAGTAACCAACTATTCAGTAAGGATCTAGGCCGCTCTTGTTCGTGAGCACGGCTGATATACCAGTTTTACACTCTGTAGAGGTTGTACACTTTCACCATAAGTCGTGTTGCCCATATGCCCGGATTAATTACTCCCAAAACACTTCCAAGGTGAGCAGGCAGGGTACACTACGAAGCTTTTCCCCAGCCGTTCTAATAAGAAGCAGCCGCTAAGGATTCCATCTCCCAAGTGTTATGGAGTCATCTCCAAAAGTGGCACTAATACACGCAACATAGTACACACCCTGGGGATGAGGCCCATACCCAGCCTGGTATGCCCCTCTTGCCCTTTCGGTAAACTGCTACAAACTAGAAAGAGCAAGATACTGGACTAAGACCAGAGCCATGTGGTCCTCATGGTTGTACTGTAAATCCTGAGTTGTCACTTAAAGATGAGTCCTTATAGAGAGAAACTAGAGCACCATAAGAAAATGCCCAATGCTCTAGTCCCCTTGGTTCCATGTTGCTAAAAAGCATCTTTTAATACCATATTGCATATATCTTTAATTGTATTCTTTAGTCAATATTAGTTGGAGCAAACTGAACATACTACCCACATGCAAAACCCATAGGTAAATCAAGGACATGATAATCAATATCAAGGTAAATAGACTCCAAGCGGTTCATTAACATATGCATATGAATTGTGATTGCATTAAAGTGAATAGGTAACAAGGAGCCTCATATTATACTTGCCTTAATTCAAAGTATCACTGCTGGTCTTGATCCTCAAAGAGTTGCTCCAGATCACCAACACAAAACTCACTGTCTACTCAAGATCAAACAACACCACATAGGCATCCATACATACATGCATAGCAAACAAATATAAGCTAATTAGAACAATACACCAAACAGTAGAAATAAAAGTTAAAAAGGTTTTAAAACATTTTTAACTTCTATTTCTACTATTTGGTGTATTGTTCTAATTAGCTTATATTTCTATTTTAACGCGAGAATCACTCGAATCGGAGTTAAAACGGAGAAGTTATGAATTAAACGAGATTTCCTTTTGTAAAATAATGGATTAAATCTAACCTCAAATTTTAAAAGTTGAAAACATACTTAATAATAGTATGAACATATAGATTATGGAATTATGAACCTAACGCAAGTTGAACGGACCAAATCGGAGTTAAAACGAAGATTTTATAGCCTATAGAAGGTAGTGGCAGTTTTGTAGTTTTTAAAATGGACCTATATGTAGTTTTGATTATAAACACGAGGTCTAACCTATAAAACTACCTCTGTTGGACGACGGGTTCTAATACTTGGAAGTTAAGGGGGTTTTCTAGAAGAAAAAGGACTTAGTTAGAATTATTTTTGAACTTGGACGGACTGCGGGTTAATTCTATAGAAGGTGAGGGGCTCTTTAGCAAAATGCGTTGCACGAAGGGGTAAGTTCTAATCTGAGCCGTTGATCTACGGATGGACGATCGAGACGAGTTGGGGAAGTTAGGCCGGCTAGAACAGAACTCTAGCGCGGTGGTCCTCCATGGACGGCGGCGGATACCTCACCGAAATCGGGTTTTCGAGCTCGGTTCGCTTCGGTAAGGGCACATGGAGGTCCAGCGGGCGACGGTGAACTCACCAAGACACTTCTCTTGGGTGGAGACGGCTCGGTGATGACGCAGGGCATGGCGGGGCGGACAACGACTCCCTACAATAGTTTGGCAGCGAAAAGTGAACACACGAGAGCGAGGGAAAGAGGAGACAAGGGCTCAGAAGCTTCGAAACCTCAGTGCCAAACGCGACAGTGGGCTCAAGGTGATGGAAAGGCAGCGAGCAGGGGCTTCAACGGCAGTGGGCGAGTTCGGCACCACAGCGAGATCCAAATTGGGCGGTGATGCGAAGCTAGGGCTAGGGCGGCTACGCTAGGGTTAAGGGAGGGCGGCGGCACCTGGGCTTGCTTTATAAGGGTCCATACGTGGCGCACACGCCAAGGCCAGGGGTGCGATCGTAGGGCGGATGCAGTTCCTTCCAAGCAGAGACCGGCGCAGTCACGAAGAACAAGACACCATCTAACCGATGGGCCAAACACGTCAGCGGGAGAGAGCGAGGGCGCGAGCGACGTGGCGCGGCTGATAAGCGGGGCCGGCACGTCAGCTACTCAGGGCGCGGAAGAAGGACACGGCGCGGGCAGGCCTATTGGCTTGTCGAGCTGGGCCACGTGAGGAAGCAAGGAGAGCAGACAGCCTAAGAGCGGGAGGGAGAGTAGGCCGCGCTAAGAGGAGAGCAGGCCACGCTGGCCATTTGGGCCGAAGTCCGAGAGAGAGAAGAAAAATCCTTTTCTATTTTCTAAACTAATTTTCCAAACAAGTTTTGAATACAAATTCAAATCAATTTGAATATTTGATTTTGAACCACACCATACAAAAATAATATGTAGCAGCATGAATGCATAACCATGTTGCTAAACTTATGATGAATTTTAATTTCAATAAAAAATATTATTTTCCCTAGGTTTAAATGTACACAAAAATACATAATTATATGAATTTAACTCTTTTTGAAGAAAAACATATTTTAGGGTGTTACAAACCTACCCCCCTTAAAATGAATCTCGTCCTCGAGATTCGAAAGTTGTTGCCACAAAGAGTTGTGGATACTCCGCCTTTAGATCCTCTTCTATTTTCCATGTAGCCTCATCCTCTGAGTATCGATTCCATTGAACCTTGCACATCTTGATAACCTTACCCCGAGTAACTCTCTTAGCGGTTTCCAAGATCTTGACCGGATACTCTTTGTAGGTAAGATCCTCTTTCACATTGAGCTCCTCCAAAGGTATTTGTTCCTCTGGCACATGCAAACACTTCTTCAGTTGAGACACATAGAATACATCATGTACCCCAGAAAAGCTCTCTGGCAATTCCAACTGATAAGCCACTTCTCCTTTTCTTTCTAGAACTTTAAATGGACCAATATAATGAGGTGCTAACTTGCCCTTCACATTAAACCACTTTATGCCTTTCATGGGTGACACTTTGAGATAGACATAATCTCTAGGTACGAATACTAATTCCCTTCTCCGAGTGTTAGTATAACTCTTCTGTCTAAATTGTGCCACTCTCAAGTTTTCCCTGATAGTCTGCACTTGCCTTTCAGCATCCTTGAGGATCTTAGGTCCAAACACTTGACTTTCTCCTGTCTGATTCTAGAACAATGGAGTTCTGCACTTCCTACCATATAGTGCCTCGAATGGTGCCATCTTGAGACTTTTTTGGTAACTATTGTTGTTGGAGAACTCAGCATAACATAAACTCTTATCCCAACTTGTACCATATTGCAAAGCACAAGCTCTCAACATATCCTCTAAGATCTGATTGGTTCTCTCTGTTTGTCCATCAGTTTGTGGATGATAAGCTGAGCTGAAGTTCAACTTAGTGTCCATAGACTCATGCAATTTCTTCCAAAAGTGTGATGTAAACTGAGTACCTCTATCTGACATAATCTTCTTAGGAACTCCATGAAAACATACTATCCATTGCATGTATAATTCCGCCAACTTTGCACTCGTATATGTAGTCTTGACTGGTATGAAGTGAACAACCTTAGTCAACCGATCTACTATTACCCAAATTGAGTCATAACCACTTTGAGTGCATGGTAATCCAATAATGAAATCCATACCAACTTCTTCCCATTTCCACTTAGGTATCTTCATAGGTTGGAGTAGACCTACTGGCCTTTGATGTTCTGCCTTAACTCGCTGACATGTGTCACATATTGCTACATACTCGGCCACATCTCTTTTCAAACCATACCACCAGTATTTCTCCTTCAGATCTAGGTACATCTTAGTACTACCTGGACAGATAGAGTATGCTGAGTCATGAGCTTCTCTTAGAATCATCTCTCGAATGGACTTTATCGCTGGCACACATATTCTCTTTTCGAACCACACTATTCCCTGATCATCCAATCGAAAACCCTGTTCTTTGCCAATTGTGATAAGTTATGCTATCTCCTTGATTTTCTCATCTTCCAACTGACCCTTGCGGATCTCTTGTTCAAGTGTAGGTTCTACTTCCAATTCCATCGCATTAGCAACTATTCCCAAATTAAGATGCTCGAATTCAGCACATAACTCCTTAGGTAACTATGTCACTAGAGCTGCATTAACATAGCTCCTTCGGCTCAAAGCATCAGCTACAACATTTGCCTTGCTAGGGTGATAGTGTACCTCCAAATCATAGTCTGTGATTAGCTCTAACCAACGACATTGCCTCAGGTTCAGTTCTGACTGGGTGAAGATATACTTCAAACTCTTGTGATCTGTATAAATATCACACTTATGTCCAACAAGATAATGTCTCCAAATCTTCAATGCATGAACCACAACTGCTAATTCCAAATCATGGGTGGAATAATTTAGTTCATGCTTCTTTAGTTGCCTAGACGCATAAGCCATTACTCGTCCTTCTTGCATAAGAACACAACCTAGACCAAGTCGAGATGCATCATAGTAGATGGAGAAACTCTTGTTCAGATCTGGTTGTACCAGCACCAGAGCTGTAGTCAACCTTTTCTTCAACTCTTCAAAGCTAGCTTGGCATTGCTCAATCCATATAAACTTAGCATTCTTCTCAAGTAGCGATGTCATAGGCTTGGCAATCTTAGAAAAACCTTCAATGAACCTCTGATAGTATCTGACCATGCCTAGGAAACTCCGGACTTCACTTACATCCTGAGGCGGATTCCAACTCAACACATCACTAACCTTCTTAGGATCCACAGCTACTCCACCATTAGAGATAACATGCCCAAGGAAAGAGACTTCCTTCAGCCAGAACTCGCACTTGCTTAACTTAGCATACAGTTGATGTTCTCTAAGTTTCTACAGGACTAATCTCAAATGCTCTTCATGTTCTACTTCTGTTTTGGAGAATACTAGAATATCATCAATGAAGACCACAACAAACTTGTCGAGATATTCCATAAACGCCTTATTCATCATATACATGAAATATGTAGGGGCATTAGTCAATCCAAAGGACATAACCGTGTACTCATATAATGCATACCGAGTAGTAAAGGCAGTCTTGAGAATGTTCGATGAACGAATCCTTAACTGATGATAACCAGAGCGAAGATCAATCTTGGAGAACACACAAGCACCTCATAATTGATCAAACAGATCATCAATTCTAGGCAAAGGATACTTGTTCTTAATGGTTACCTCATTAAGAGAGCAATAATCCATGCACATCCTCTATGTACCATCTTTCTTATCAACAAATATAACTGGGGCTCCCCATGGTAAAGAACTAGGACATATGAAAACTTTATCCTGTAGCTCCTTAAACTGTTTCTTAAGTTCTTCTAGCTCATTGACTCCCATCCGATATGGTCTCTTGGCTATTGGTGTAGTTTCGGGCAAAAGCTCAATAATAAACTCAATATCACGGTCTGGCGGCATACCCAGCAAATCATCAGGAAAAACATCTAGAAACTCATTAACAACCTTGGTCTTATCCATGGTTGCACCATTCATCTGATTAACACTGCACACCTCTCTTGTCATTGTAGTTGCCTTGCATACAACTTCTTCTCCTGACTTGGACGTCAAGTGTACTATACCATTCTCACATTGGATAATAACCTTTCGTGGATTTAGCCAATCCATTCTAAGAATTACATCTATGCTTGAAGACTTCAACACAATCGGATTTGCCAAAAACTCTACCCCCTTATTTCTACTCTTACACTAGGGCACATTAGAGTAGCTTGCATATCCCCACAAGGTGAGTCAACTAACATATGTTTCCTCATAGGACACTTTGGTATATTGTGCTCCTTAATAAAATGATGTGCAATGAAGGAATGTGAAGCTCCAGAATCAAACAAAACTGTGGCAGGGCTAGAGTTGACTAGACACATGCTAAACACAACATCTGGGGCTACCTGTGCAGATTCTATCGTCACATAACTGACTCTGCCTTGCACATGAGTCCATTGTTTATGGTTTCCATTACGGGATTGTTGCTTGTTTGGCTTCTTCGGGCACTGTCTTACATAGTGACCGGGTTCACCACAGCGGTAGCACTTCTTGCCTAAAGGGAGAGTGTTGTGCACACTATCCTTCATTGGAGATTTGATGAGGGGTTCCTAGGGTGGACTCTGGTTCACATACTGCTGCTCTTGCTGGTATTGAGGGAGTTGTTGAGGAGGATCAAAATCTCACTGACTAGTTGGTTCCTACCAAAATTCTTGTGGGGGAGTGCAACGGGGCATATGTTGCTACCTACAGATTGGCTTTGAATTCTCCTTTTCTTCTCTTCCATTTCTCGACGCTTGTTCTCAATCAAAATGGCCCTATTCACCAAAGTTTGGAAGTCAGGATACACAATAGTCATCAATTGCAGTTGAAGTTCATCATTCAATCCCTTCAAGAAGCGTTTTTGTTTCTTGGCATCATTGACCACCTCTCCTAGAACATAACGTGACAGCTGAGTGAATTTGTTACGATACTCATACACTGTCATAGAACCTTGTTTCAAGTTGAGGAACTCATCCTCCTTGATCTCCACCAAAGCTTCTAGAACATGATAAGATCTAAAGATAGTCTTGAAATCTTCCCAACAAATCTAATTTACATCCTTCCCAATCTGAAATAATTCCCACCAGTCTGAAGTTGCTCCTTGAAGTTGACCGAAAGCATAAAGCACTTTCTGATGGTCATTACACTGAGCTATGTTAAGTTGTCGCTCCACAGCTCTAAGCCAGTCATCAGCTTCTAGTGGGTCACTTGCATGAGAGAATGTCGGTAGATGTCCCTACATAAATTCACCACGCTTGTCTCTTGGTGGTGCTTGATGTGGGTTGATGCATACATTCTGAACATAGGTCTATAACAATTGAGTCTATATCATCATAGATTGCTCTATAGTTGGAGGGTTTGGTGGCGGTGGATTAGCATTGGGGGCATTCCTTCTGGCATCATGTGAAGCACTTCTGCTTATAGAAACCATCTGTTTACAACATTTAGCACAATTATTGGTTGTAATCCATGATCCGGAAGTAGTTCACATGATAAAACAATCAATCTAAAATTTTCTGGATGAGAACTACCAATAGCAGTTCAGAAAGATAGGCATATCTCAAGTTCCAGAAATCATATGAAGACGGCCTTATATGGCTGGAAAGCTTATGAAATTCCCTACAACTTTTGTATAGACCACCTTGCCAGATTCTGAAGTAAAGTTACTCAGAAACAGGGCACAATCCGAAACTGTTTAGACTCTCAGATAATGCAGAAACTTCAACTTGTAGAGGTCATAACTCCCAATCCATAATAGATATGAAGGTGATTCTAGTGGCATATGAAAGATACAGAAGTCTACTTTCATCCATAAAACTTTCATGACTTTTGGGCATCTATCTTTGTAGATATAACCCGATGAACACAGACTGCTCAGAAAACAGCACACACAAAGACAAGAAAGACCAACCCAACTATCTAATCATTGGTCCTTATGCCTTATCATGTAAACTAAATGAAATTGTGAGCATAACCCACAAAATCATTGCAATCATTACAAAGATCTAAATCAAGCATGAACATCAAGGCAACCATTCAAACATTAAAGGTTCACAATTCAAGCATTATGACTCAATGACTCTACTCACATTACTAGCATTCTTGTTGTATCATGGGCTCAAAACTCTGCACCTTCCCTTCATTTTGCACGAGAATGTGGTAAGTGATAGCTCTAAAAGCAATTCAAAGCGAGGGGTGAAGATAGGGGCAAAATTTATAGCAACAAGGAGGGGATGAACAACAAAGACAAGAATATAGTATAGGAGAAAATAGCAAGGTTTATATACCAAGGATTTCATAGCAAATTATGAACCTTAAAATGACAATTTTCTAACTAGGTTTGCATCCTACAGTTGACATAGCTCTGATACCACTTTGTAGCATCTGGTTTTATCCTTAAAACCAGGTGCTACACAAACTTATTGAGATGCCCACTTCTAAATATTGCTATTAACAATGGCGGGCATTCTATAGGTTCGCTTGTAGAAATTGACTAACAAAGTCAATACTATTAAGAGGTCCGCCTCTAGAAATAGTTGTATAAAAATAATTTACAACGTTCTCGTATGAAGTTGGTTAAAGACAAACTTTGTATCGAAATTCTAGATATTGATGCGATCTACAACTTGTAGTTGATAAGCTTTTGAATTGAAACTGTTCAGAGTCACAGGTCTATGTACGAAAGTTGTTGTTCTCAATACAATCTACAACTTTGTAGTTGACAAGTCTTTATTGAAAGTTATTTAGAGTTCCAAATATATGTTTTAAGTTCATAGATTTTGAAAGTCAAAATTTAGAATTTAGAAACTTGCATGAACGTCACATGGTTAATCCAAAAGTTGTAGTGGTCGACACTATCTACAAGGTTGCAGTTGACAAGTTTTTTATTTGAATTTGTTTAGAGTATGAAATATTTGTTTTAAATTCTTATATTTTGAGATTCAAATTTTTGAAATTTTGTAGCTATCTTGGATGGAAACACGTTCTATACCAAATTTATAGTGCTTGACAAAACTTAAAACATTGTAGTTGAAATATTTTTTAATTTGAGATCATTTAGTGGTTAAAACATTTAACACAAGAACACAAATGTGTGTAGTGATAAAGCAGTGTTCAATTTGTTGGGAGTCTTAGGTGACACTTTTTTTGGTCTCCATATGACAGAGACAGTGGCACTCAGATATCTCTTTGTTCATCAAGGTCATTGCTATATACAGTGGCGAAGCTTGAGCTCAAGTCGAGGGGGGCCAGCCTCATTAATTTTGACAAAAAAGTATAGACATATTACTGTTCACTTATGGAGAATTAGTGATGGCAGAGGTGGCCAAAGCCCCCTTTCGCCCCAACTAAGCTCCGCCCCTGGCTATATATATGCAAGTATATAGCTAGTTTACATGTGAATGAGGTAAAGCGAGAGTGCCCACATGATGCAAGGGTACACAATTCCAAACAGGGTAGTTATAGGCGCGCATGTGTACAAGACGCCAGCAGATAGGCTTGGGAGACATCAAGAGGAGAGGAATTTGAGCGATCAATCGAAAGGGCTGAGCTGCGGCCGGTAGTCGTGCAGCACCAACCAGATGTACCTTCCACGTGTCCACCCTCACCAATCTCGGTGCATCACGCTAAGAGAAATGCCACAGCCTACAGCGAGTCACTTGCTGGCTTCTGATCGAAGGACAAGGAGTGATGAGTGAGCAAGCCAGAGGAAGAGGTGCCACACATCTGTCCTTGCACCCAGGTACCTGGTTCGGCTAGCTGTGCACAGCCCCGTCGCCACGGATGCTGTTGCAAGACTACTTGAGCATGTTCTAGGATTTTTATAATGGAAACTTACTCCCTCTATCCCAAGAAATATGTCTAATTTGGCTCACCAAGCACCAAACATAATTGTCAAATTAAATGATGTTCCAAAGGTGCACCACAAACCAAAGACCATTCCAACTCCAATTATATATGTATAATATTAATTTTATATGCATATGAAATATGAGATCTCTATGTGTATGCATATATTTTTCCAATAAACTGATATCACGTCCACGTGCTTAGGGCAATCACAATGTTCGAAAAAAGGTGATCTTGAGCACTGGGCGAGGGAGGAAATGGCAGAGCAAGAGGAGGCAACGAGTGGATCTGAAGCGGAGAGGAGAGGATTGGGAAGTTGGGGAAAGGTAATTCTGTACTGGTGCTACACTACTAGATTCAGGTTCTTTGCCGAGTGCCTCGGCAAAGGCCAAATTGCACTCGGCAAAGCCTTTATCGAGTGCGGCACTCGGCAAAAAACACACGGTAAAAAATTGATCGGCAAAGAGATCGGCAAAGATCTCTTTGCCGAGTGTCTTTTATCGGGCACTCGGCAAAGGCTTTGCCGAGTGCCCCGGAGGCACTCGGTAAAGAAAAGTGACCGTCACGGCGCCGGCCCCGTTCACGGTGGCTTTGCCGAGTGCCAACCCTGCAGGCACTCGGCAAAGATTTTTTTATTTTTTTTAAAAAATTTCTTTGCCGAGTGCCCCCTGGCCGGCGCTCGGCAAAGTTTGAATTTTTTTTTTAAAAAAATTCTTTGCTGAGTGCCCTCTGGACAGCACTCAGCAAAGTTTGAATTTTTTTTGAATTCTTTGCCGAGTGCCCACTGGCCGGCACTCAGCAAAGTTTGATTTTTTTTTTAAAAAATAATTCTTTGCCGAGTGCCCTCTGGCTGGCCCTCGGCAAAGTTTGATTTTTTTTAAAACAATTCTTTGTCAAGTGCCCTCTGGCCGGCACTCGGCAAAGTTTGAATTTTTTTAAATTCTTTGCCGAGTGCCCTCTGGCCGGCACTCGGCAAAGTTTGAATTTTTTTTTTAAAAAATTCTTTGCCGAGTGTCCTATGGCCGGCACTCGGCAAAGTTTGATTTTTTTTTTAAAAAATTCTTTATCGAGTGCCATGGTCATGGCACTCGGCAAAGCTGGAAAATGGTTTTCCGAGCGCCCATTTTTCTAGCTTTGCCGAGTGTTGTGACCATGGCACTCGGCAACGGGGTGCTTTGCCGAGTGCAACACTCGGCAAAGTGACCCAAAACAACAATTTTTTTTAAATTCCATTATGACAAATAAATTCATACAAACATATATCACATATATATCTCATCCATCAAATATATATCTCATTCATCACATATATATATCTCATCCATCACATATATATCTCATCCATCCGCACATATCACATCCATTACAATATATATCACATATATAATAATAAGTGCTCAAGTCCATCTAAATAAATCCACAAGTCCATCAAAGTCCATCAAAGTCCACAAGTGCATCACAAGTATATCACAAGTCCATCACCAAGTGAACAACAAATGAAAAAAAATACAACGTGCACTCATCTTGGCCACTGTGACTGTGGAGAAGGTCCATCATTTGGAGGTGCATGAGGTGGATTATTCGAACCGCCGTCAGATGGAGACTGCACAAAGGAGAAAAGATTGCATGTAAGACAAGATTATTTGGATAGGTAATCTAGGAAGGTAGAGGCCATACAAGCAAAGCACAAGCGAAAGTAAAAAAACTTTTATACTCACAGGAGTAGCTGCAGCTGCAGGACGCGGAGGCGGAGGTGGAACCAACAGCTCAGCTAGCAGAGAGAAGCCCACACGTTGTCCAAGCCCTTGTACGATCTCCGTAATGTCTGTCAGCCTCTACGCCTGGGCCTACCGCTCTGCCCGCTCGGCCTCTAGCTGGGCCACCATCCTTTGGTGCCCAGCCTCTAGCTCCTGACGTTGCCTCATTTCTTGTTCCAGCCGGGCCTGCAATATTTCACTCCAATGTTTCAGTAATGCAAAGCTAATTAAGGTATGTAAAGATTAATGTATGACAAGTAAAACAGGAATAACCTCGAGTGCGTCGACCCGGTGCTGTGCAGCGGTCAGCCGTGTGCGAATGGCCGGGCTCTTGCTCGTGCTCCATGCTCGGATCTAGGAGAGAGAGGGAGTAGAGGCCGTGTTGATGACGTCATCACCAAGCTAGAACCGCCCATGCTTCTTGCCTTGCCCCGCCCTCATGACGGCCTCTCCATCAAAGTCCTGGGTGCTCAGATCATGGTCTGACCCATGGAGCGACCTCGCCACCTCAGTGTACTCACTGATGCGGGAGTGGACGATCGGGTTTGTGTATGCCTCGGGCGGGTCCTCTAGGTTGAAGAAGACGTCTAACGTCGCCTTGCCCTTGTGGGCCATACACCATGCCTGGAAGTCCAAGCAAGCCTGGCCACTATGTGACAATGACTGTGAGAAAGAAGTTCGTTCAGAACTTACCCAATGAACGGCTGCACCTCGACAAGGTTGGTCAACACATATAGCATGATACTGCGCCACTCTTCATTTTCAATTGCTTAGTGGTCGATGCACTTGTGCTTCCGAGTTGCCCTTGGAAAAGGCTGAGGTTCGATTCATTTTCGCCAGCATTGTAACAAGGGGTAGATTATAAATGCTAGAAAGTTTCTTAGTGTAGTATTTCTCTATGAAGTTCGACACCTCTTCTAGAATGTATGCCTCTGCAATGGAAGCCTCAATTTTGGCTTTATTTCTACATTTTTTGCGAAGAGTCTTCAGACATCTCTCGATTGGATAGCACCAACGGTTCTGCACGGGCCCCCCATCCGTGCCTCATATGGGAGGTGCACAATCAAATAATGCATCAGCAAGAAGAAGCCGGGTGGAAAGATCTTCTCCAACTTATAGAGCAACACGGTGCCGCTTTTTCCATGTCATCAATGATGGTCCGAGAGAGCTCCTTGGCACAAAGCTGGTGGAATAAGTAGCTCAACTCTGCCAGCACTTGCCAGACATGCTCCAGGACATAGCCTCGAACCATCGCCGGAAGAAGTCACTCAATCCATATGTGGTAGTCATGACTCTTCATCCTGTTGACTCGCAGAGTGCCTAAGTTCACTCCCCTCTTTAGATTCGCTGCATACCCATTAGGGAACATTAGTGTCTTGATCCATTCAAGTACTTCCCTCCTTTGGTCCTTTTTAAGACGAAATCGGCCTTAGGCCTCCTCCAGGTCTTGCCACGACTAGGAGGCTGCATCTCTTGATTTGGTCTATCGCACAACGTTGCCCGGTCCACTCTAGCCTTAGGGTTGTCCTTAGACTTTTCAATGTCCATGAGTGTTGCCCAAAGTGCCTCGGCAATATTCTTTTCAGTGTGCATTACATCAATATTATGTGGCAGAAGAAGGTCATCGAAATAGGGGAGCCTCGTCATGCCCGAGATATGAGTCCACATATGTTGCTCACCATATCCTACAAAACCACCTTCTTCATTGGGCACGAGAGCATCTATCTGAGCATGAACCTCGGCACCAGTCATCATCCACGGTGTAGGGTTTGTCACTTTGACACCTTTCGTAAAGTTCTTGATGTCTTGTCTGAATAGATGGTCAAGAGGTAGGAATTGATGATGTCCGTCGAACGACGAATACTTGCCACCCTTCTGCAACCAAATAAACCTCACACCTTCCTTTCATATTGGGCATGGGAACTTCCTGTGAACACACCAGGCGCAGAATATCCCATACGCCAGGAAGTCATGCAGGGAGTAGTGGTACCAAACGTTCATTTTGAAGGTTGTCTTTGTAGCTTGATCATATGTCCATACCCCTTTGTCCCAAGCACGGACCAATTCATCAAACACGGGCTCCATGAACACACTTATATTACTCCCTGGGTGTCTAGGAATTATCAACGACAAGAATACGTTATGTCGTTGAAAGGAGACACCGGAGGGGGGGGGAGATTAAGGGGGATAACAAAGATAGGCCAACATGTGTATGGGGTAACCATGATTCCATAAGGATTGAACCCATCTATTGCCAACACGACACGTACATTACGAGCCTCATCTGCTTTATCATGATGTTTGTCATTAAAGCGGATCCAAACTTCACCATCGGATGGATGTACCATCTTGTCAGGATTGTACTGTTTGCCATTTTTGTGCCATGTCATCTGTTTCGCGGATTCCTCGGTCATATATAGCCGTTGGTTCCTCGGTAGGAACAGAAGGTACCATAGGATTTTTATAGGGATCGTAAGTTGCCTCTTCTGGCCATCATCAGAGTCTATCTCTAGGTACCTGGACAATTTACACTTTGGATAGAACTTTGCATGCTCGTATTCTTTCCTAAATAGGACGCACCCCTTCAGACAAGCATGTATATGCTCATACGGCATCTGAAGTGCACGAAGGAGTTTCTGTGACTCGTACATGCTCTTTGGCAGAATGCGGCCCACCGGAAGCAGGGTGCCAATCACAGCCAACATCTTATCGAAGCCAGGTCCACTCAAGTTTAACTCAGACTTCAACTCCATTAAGCGTCCAATGGCATCCAGTTGAGACACCATTGACTGATCATAAAGGGGTTTCTGTGCCGAGTCCATCATGTCATAGAACGCCTGTGCGGCTGCCTCCACCTCCTCCTTCTCACATCCCTCATCGAACTATCCTTGGTGAAAGTCATCTAACATGTCTGCTACCCCGGCATCAGCATCAAAAGCCTCCACCCATGGTCTCACCACCTCCTCTCTCATATGATGGGCTTCACCATGGTGGACCCACCAGGTGTAGTCCAGCGTAAATCCATTCTTCACAAGATGTTTACCCATTTCCACCTTGTTTACCCTTCTCATGTTTCCACATTTGCTGTAGGGACACAAAACTAGGCAATGTCCTTTAGCAGCCTTGCCAAATGCACTGTTCAAGAAAGCATCGGTCTTGTTCATCCATTTTGTGGTGTAATCACTCTAACTTCTCCAGCCCGTGTACATCCACTGATGGTCATCCATCCTCTAACATATGTATCAGCGAGTAATGTAACGATCAATTGCATCTACATGGTGTTCCTACTGTCTAATAGGTGAGGATAGGTCCTAATCCCACCCGTGGATGCGTATATGAGGTTAGTTTCCATGCTCTACTCCTATTCGAGATAGAATTTCGGTAGCACCTCCCCGCTGTTCTCAAGATACACATCCTGCCAAAGAAGAGTGCGTATTCGGAGAACAACAGGGAGGTGATGCTGAAACTCTGTCTCGGACCAGAGCAGACCATGGAAACAAACCCATCTACGCATCCATGGGCTGTCCAAAAAACATGGACAACCCGAAACAGATACGGTCATAGATATGCAAAGATATGCATACCTCCAACCGTATCTCTTTCGAACAGAAGACGCCTAACTGGGTTACGTGATCTACGACCATGATACGGAAAGAGGGGTTATACCTAGGGTGGCGGCGGAGTCAGGCTAACGGGGCCATGGCGTGTCGGTGTAGTGGCGAGGCGACGCGGTATAGGCAGACCGGCACGGCGATGGGAACTCCGACTCGGCTCCGACGGGCTCTTCTCTACAAAAATGGAACAAAATACTATCATTTAAAAAAAATCGGTAGAACCTCCCCTGCACGGTGAGGTTTCCAAAACCTGCAAAAAACAACGGCACGATGGCTGACAAGCACATATGTCTCAAGAGAAGCCATGTAGTTTAGATATCAATCCATGCAGAAGAATATATCCAAGTAGTACCACTACTTCTACTACTACTTCCACTATTGCTACTACTACTACCACTAGTTCTACTACTACTACTACCACTATTGCTACAACTACTACCACTAGTTCTACTACTACTACTACCACTACTTCTACTATTACTACCACTAATTCTACTACTACTACTACTACCACTAGTTGTACTACTACTACCACTACTTCTAATACTACTACTACCACTAGCACTACTAGTACAACTAATACTACTACAACTATCACTACCACGACAACAACAAGAGAGAAGGCATACCTGACGGGTGCCGGGGGTAGGGACGGGCGGCATCGGGGTCGGGCGGCGTCGGGGTCGCCGGAGTCGGGCACGGGCGGCGTTGGGGCGGCCGGTCCACGGGGCGTGGCCAGGGGCAGGGCTCGTGGGCGCGCGGGCGGCGCGGGCGGTGGCGGCGCGGGCGGTGGCGCGTGGCGTGTGTGCGGGGTGCGTGGCCGGCCTAGGCGGGAGGGGTTAAATCCCCCTTTGCCGAGTGCCCCCGATCTAGCACTCGGCAAAGGGTTTGTTAATTTTTTTCAAATTTTCTTTGCCGAGTGCTCCAGATCTGGCACTCGGCAAAGAATTTTTTTTTGAAAATACTTTGTCGAGTGCCCCTGACACGATGCTCGGCAAAGAATTTTTTTTCAAAATGTCTTTGCCGAGTGCCCCTGTGAAGGCACTCGGCAAAGAAGATATTTAAAAAAAATCCAAAACCCTCTTTGCCGAGTGCCTTATTCTTGGCACTCGGTAAAGACCCCCTTTGCCGAGTGCCATGCCCCGGCACTCGGCAAAGTTTTTTTTTGTTTTTGGCCTCTAATTTTTTTGTGCAGCCCTTTTAAAGTACCAGGAACTCCTAGTTAGAATTTGGGGATTTTTTGTGGCTTTTGATATATTTAGTTACTTTATTTTATTTAGTTGATTTTTTTCAAAAAATATAAATTTGAACTGCACGGTGGTACGAATAATGTAATTTAATGATTCAAAAAATGATAGTCATGTTACTGAGTGTAGTGTGAGGCCGTATCCAGGAACGGACCCGAAATTTCGGACATCTTATTCACGAAACATGACCATGAACTTGCGTGCGAAGTGTTTTTCAATTCTATAAAAAGCAAACAAAGTCCGAAAATCATGAAACTTGTTGAGATGTCGTGATATCGTATGTGGAGGCTATGATAAAAATTTGAGAAGGTTTGGTGCACGTTGTCACGTACGATGCTTACAAAACAAGACATCTCAAACCTTCTCAAATTTTTATCATAGCCTCCACATATGATATCACGACATCTCAACAAGTTTCATGATTTTTGGACTTCGTTTGCTTTTTATAGAATTTAAAAACACTTCGCACGCAAGTTCGCGGTCATGTTTCGTGAACAAGATGTCCGAAATTTCGGGTCCATTCTTGGATACGGCCTCACACTATACTAAGTAACATGACTATCATTTTTTGAATCATTAAATTCTATTATTCGTACCACGTGCAATTCAAATTTATATTTTTCGAAAAAATTCAAGTAAACGAAATAAAGTAACTAAATATATCAAAAAGCCACAAAAAATCCCCAAATTCTAACTAGGAGTTCCTGGAACTTTAAAAGGGCTGCACAAAAAAATTGGAGGCAAACAAAAAACTTTGCCGAGTGCCGGGGCAGTGCCAAGAATAAGGCACTCGACAAAGAGGGTTTTAGATTTTTTTTTAAATATGCTCTTTGCCGAGTGCCTTCACAGGGGCACTCGGCAAAGACATTTCGAAAAAAAAATCTTTACCGAGCGCCGTGTGAGGGGCACTCGGCAAAGTATTTTAAAAAAAATCTTTGCCGAGTGCCAGATCTGGGACACTCGGCAAAGATTTTTTTTTAAAAAAAACTTCTTTGCCGAGTGCCTAACCGCAGGCACTCGGCAAAGAAGGACGTGGCCAAATACCGTTACACGGGGAGCCTATGCCGAGTGCCACGCTTTTGCCGAGAGCCTGGCACTCGGCAAAGAAGTCCTTTGCCGGATGCCTTTTTTTGCCGAGTGCGGCACTCAGCAAAGAACGTCTTTGCCGAGTGCCTGATTTTTGACACTCGGTAAAGCAGTTTGCACTCGGCAAAGATCCCGTTTCCAGTAGTTCTAGGACCCACCTTTATCGCGTTACACAATGTGTGATGTACCGTAGTTATTGCCCAAAAATAAGTAGGTCCCACACTTAATGTCAAATTGCACATGCACATTGTGCTTGACCTTAGGGTTGGGCACGCTATATATGCTATACGCAGTATCCTCAGGGCTACTGGACATATGTATGAAGCATGCATCTAAACACTAAATAGAAGCATAGGCTTGACAGACGTCAGGATCAATGGATATGGCAGCTTCACTCTGCCTCCTACCCTTGCTGGTGACTAGCACGGAGGAGGCCGAGGGTGTCCCACAAGAGGAAGGAGATACCGAGCTGTGAATAGGAGTGAAGGTATTGGAATGGGTGAAGGCAGGGGACATAGTAAATTCTAGAGTAAATGGCCGTTAATTCGTCATCCTTTATACTTTATAGTTATGTTCCCAGTCTATTTATAGGCATACCCGGGGATAGGAGGAAATTACAGTCACCCTCGGACAGACCAGAGGTCTTCTTACATGGATGCGGGGACTTCACGGTCTTTTGGCACTTTTTCCCAACCAC